>NC_088341.1:24950000-25250000 GCF_036884655.1 Musa acuminata AAA Group
TTCATCTTAAGATGAAGAAAAAACCAACAAAGGCGAGGTGACAAACTATGCCTTAACGGTTTTCGATAACAAGGTAATCAAAATCCCCTTAGTTTACTTTGAAATTACTTGATGCTTTTTATGAGTTATTTTTAATTTAGTTTAGAAAAATTATATATATATATATATTTTTAAATTACATGTTTAATGATGTAATAAAAATAAAAAAAATATTGGGATCATGCTAGTAATTTAAAAATGATAATGACAATCGCATGTTTTATGAAAATACAACAAAATGTTAGATTTAAATCTAATGATTAATCCTATGTATGTTTTTAAGAAAAAATAATGTGAATCTAAATTGGTGATTTTCGATTTTGATTGAAAATGCTTTATGAAATCATGTTTGATGATTATGCATAATGAGTTTATATTTTAAAATTATGCATGATGATTATTGTGGTTAATGGCTTATCGATCTTTGCCATAATGAAAGTTCTTTTTCCGTTTTAAATATTGATGCATGTTTTGATTTGGCGTAAAAAACTTAGGCATGCTCGTAAGAAATCAAACCACATAAATTGAAGCAACTAAAAAGGGAATGCATTTTAAAAATTTCTCTATCACTCTCTTATCGATTTTTCAAAAAGAGATTAATGAATCTATTTATATTTTAAATTTCTTGAAAGTGATTTTGATTATTTGAATTTGAATGAGTTTTTACCTATATCGTGATTTTGATTCCTTGGAATTATAGCTTGAAATCTTTTATGAATCAAGATCTCTTATAAGAGGAGATTTTTTTTATGAATCATGATTTTTTGAATTATAACTTGAGATCTTTCATTAATATATAAATCATGATCTTGACAACTTGAGATTCTTATGAATCAAGATTGTTTAATATCTTTCTTCTTTTTGCTATCCAAAAGAATCATAATTTGTCTCTTGATATTCATAATTTGTCTTCATGAATTGTATACCTCATCACCAAGTTAATTTTTCTTGATATATTTTATATGATGATTTGAAAAATGATGTAATGAGAAAAGTTTTGCACATTAAGGGAGATAGTTTTGCTAGCTTGGATAAATTGGTGTAAAACTTACTTGATATACTTTCAAACACTTGCATTGTTAAATGATTCTCCTTTTTTGCCTATGACAAAAGGGGAGAAAATAAATGATGAATGATTGGTACTAACAATCATGAAGTGATAAATGCTTTAAAAAATTAATTTAGTGTTTGGTATCATGAATGCTTTAGTATCACGAGAGAAATGATGAATGTTTGGTATCATGATCAAAATGTTGATTTAATGCATAAAGTGATAAAAGCTCGAAAATTTTAATGTCTTAGTATCATGTATTATATTCTATGATTGATTTATTTTTGGTATCATGCATGAAGCAAGGATGAAAAGTAATTGTTTGAAGTTATGCATGTTATATATTGAAGACTTGAAATCATGTTTCAGTATCATGCATACCCAAGTAATATTGATTTAAAAATTTATTGATTTAGTATCATGCCCAACGTGATAATGATGATGACTTGGCATTTCTTACAAGAACACTTTAAGGGTTAAGATTTATTTTCTTTATCCAAATTATGATCTTGATTTCTTGATATTTGATACATGAGATTTTTCTATGAATCAAGATCTTATTTTTGAACTCCCATATTTTTTTTATTATTTACTAAAAAATATAGAATATTATATTCTTCCCTTCTATTTGATAATGATATAGAGGGAGCAAATTTTGCTAGCTTGCAAATTGCATGGAGAAAGAATTGCTAGAATAAAAAAAATGCTAGCTTACACGTTTCAAGTAGATGCAAAAAAAACTTGCTATCTTGCATATATCAAAAAGGGTAAAAATTTTGTAAAAAAAAAAAACTTACTAGCTTGCATGATGATAAATGCAATGATTTGAAATTATATTTCAAAAACTTGCTAGATGCACTTCTCCTTTTTGTTGATGACAAAGGGGGAGAAGATGTGATGATGAGTTGAATCATACATGGTAGGATATAATATACTTTGATATTTTGATACCATGATGATATTTATGATAATGATCATGCATATGATGCATGCAATACTAATGATTTTATTATTATGATGTATTGCATATGATATGAATCATGATTGCTTTGACTTGAATTCAATTTGAATTTAAGGTTCTATCAATATGGCATATTGATAGGGGGAGTTAAGGTTAACTCCATCATCAATTAGTTGTCATCATAAAAAAAGGGGAGATTATTGAATCTCATATTTTGATGATGAAACCAATTGATAATGTTTATATGATCTACATTTTGAGTGACGTAGGATGCTTCAATCAGGGAGACACAATTAAAGTAGGAAGAATTATGTTGGGCCGGAGTAGAACATGTCAGAAAATTGGACATCGAGCTGGATGATCGGTTGACGTATCGGTAGAAGGCTTTAGGCCATAGGTTTGGGCATCAGACTAAGAAAAGTGGAAATTGCACTAAGGAAATCGGAGTTACGAAGGTCAACTGGCCAATTGGGGAATAGATCGCAAAAGAGGACGATGCATCGAAAAATCGGATGAAGTATCGATGAACCAATGACATGCCGGACAACATTTGATTAGCTTTGTAATAATTGTCTAGATCGAAGTAGGTTTTAGGCGTAATTGACTACTAGATTGGGTGGTGGTACCGTCCAGTGTTAGTATTGTAGGCGGTGGTACCACCCAACATAGGCGGTGGTACCACTAGTACCTGAAAACCAAGGATGAGATACTTTTAGGCTCCAAGTTTAAATCCACTTGAGGCCTATAAATATCCCTCTCATCCCTAGTTAACACACATAAGCACAAAGAGCTTAAAAGTGGAAAAACGCTATAGTAATCACTTGAGAGATTTTCTCCTCTAGTTCTAAGTTTAGAATTATGTTTAGGGAGGAGTGAGTGCTTGTAAAAGGTTGTCTTCTAAACCTGTGAAAAAGAGAAGAGGGGTGTAAGAAGGTGGTTGGTCTTTGCCTATTGAAGAAAGACCGTTAGTGGATGTCGAGGCCATTGAAGAAAGACCGTATTTCTATTATTGCTATTTACCTTCACTGCAAACTACTTTACTTGCTTTACTTCTACTACGCTTACGAATACGCTTTCAAGTTATCTTCCGAGATCGGTTTTCATCGAACGTATGAAAGTTTTTCAAAATCTTAATTTATCTGTTGCACTAATTCACCCCCCCCCCTCTTAGTACCGCTCTTGATCCTAACATCTACTACCTTCATATACTAGTAAAAGATTCTTAGTCCTTCTCAAGTACTTAAGGATACACTTTACTGCTTTCTAGTGCTCTATGCTTAGATCTGTTTGATACATGTTCGTGACACTCAGAGCATGCATTTGCATTATATCAAGTCTGGTACATAGCATAGCATATATGATAGACCCTATCGTTGAGGCATATAGTATTCTATCTATGTTTGCCCTTTCTTCGGGAGTCTTTGGAGTTATACTCCCAAAAAGGTATATCTCATGTCTTATCGGTATAAGACATATCTTAGAATTTTCATGCCAAACCTTTTGACAATGGTGTTTATGTACTTAGATTGAGACAAGCTAAGCATCATCTTAGATCTATCTTTATAGATCCGAATCCCCAAGATATAGGATGCTTCCCCTAAGTCCTTCATGGAGAAATATCTAGATAGCCAAGCCTTTATTATAGAGAGCATTCTTACATCATTCACAATGATTAGGATTGCATCCACATATAGCACCAAGGGTTATCTTCATTATTAACGAAGTCAAAAGATCTGAGTGCTATATATAAGACCTAAGTAATATGCAGACCTTCTCTAGACTTTCTTTGGACACGAATCCCTCAAGTTGTATCATATACACCTCCTTCTCGAGGTTGCCATTGAGGAATACGATTTTCGCATCCATCTGCTAGATCTCATAATCATAGTATGCTCTAATAGCCAATAGAATTCAGATGGATTTTAGCATGTCTACAAGTGAGAAGGTTTCGTTATAGTCAACAACTTACCTTTAACGATACCCCTTAGCCACTACCCTCACTTTATAGGTTTCTATCTTTCCATCTACTCTGATCTTCTTTTTAAAGATCCACTTGCAACCAATGGGTATGATACCCTCGGTGCATCAACTAGGTTCCAAACTTTGTTGAAGTACATGGAATCCATCTCAGAATTCATGGCTTCTTACCACTTCTCGGAATCTATACTCATAATAGCCTCCTTGTAGGTTTGAGGATCAATATCCTTAATATCCTCTTCTCTAATATGTCCCACATATCTCTCAGGAGGATGGGATACTCTATCGGACATACGTAAAGTCGAAACTTGTGTGTTAGGTACCTGAACAGGCTTGGGCCATGGAATAGTGCATGAGCTAGATTCTTCAATCTCGCTCAACTCTATCATTCTCCGATTGTCTCCACTAAGGATGTGTTCCTTTCTCAAGGAACACTTCTCTCTTGGCTACAAAAACCTTTTAATCTTCGGGGTGACAGAAATAATACCCATAAGTTTTCTTATGATATTCCACGAACTTATACCGCTCAATCCTAGATTTTAACTTATCGGAGTTATGTCTCTTAACGTGGGCAGAGCAGCCCCAAATCTTAACAACCTTAAGATCATGCTTCTCCCCTTTCAATATCTCATTTGGTATAGACATTACCGACTTAATTGGAACTCTGTTCAAAAGGTAAGCTGCGAACTCTAGGGTGTATTCCCAGAATGAGATGAGTAGGTCAACGAAACTCATCATAGACTACACCATGTCTAATAGCGTGTGATTCCTCCTTTTTGATACACCATTAAGTTGAGATATATAAGAAGATGTCCATTGGGATTTAATCCTATGGTCCTTAAGGAAGTAGGTGAACTCTATACTCAAGTACTTACCTCTTCAATCTGATCGAAGAGTCTTAATACTCTTTCCGGTTTGGTTCTCTACTTTATTCTTATACTTCTTGAATTTCTCAAAGGCTTCAGACTTATACTTCATCAAGTATATATGTCCGTACCTAAAAAAATCGATAGTAAAAGTAATAAAGTAAGAGTAACCACCTATGGCCTGAGTTGACATGGGACTACATACATCACTATATATGAGTTCCAGCAACTTAGTGGCTCTCTCTCCAGTTCTACTAAATGGAGAGTTCATCGGTTTTCCACGAAGGTAAGGCTCGCAAGTTGCATATGACTCATAGTCGAATGAATTTAGGACAATGTCACAGGTATGCACTATTCACCTCATCTCGTTTCCTCTTGGACACACTTACATTCATGATATATGGAGCAATGTCTACCATTATGCAATGTTCCTCTCGTGATGATCTTATCATCTGATAATATTGAACAATCATTGTTCTCAAAAACTAATTTATATCTACTAACTTCAAATATGAAATGAAAATAATATTTTTGATAATAGAAGGAACAAAATAGCATGTATCCAATGCAATAAAAGGTCCACCAAGCAAATGTAGGGTGACCTTGCCAATAGCCACTACAATAATTTTTGCTCCATTGTCTATCTTGAGGTTCATCTCGCCTTTCGCCAATCTTCTAAGTCTTGCCAAAACCTATAATAAATTGCATATGTGATAAACACCATCGATATCCAATACCCATGTGTTATCATAAGGATTTGACAAATGGAGATTAATCATGAATGTACTTAAAGCTTCTCCAAACTTCTATTTCGCCCTCTTTGTAAGGTAATCTTTGTAGTTCCTCTTTTAATACTTATCTATGCCGTAGTAGAAGCATTGGCCTTTGTCCTTCACCATGTCCCTCTTAGCAACCTTTGTTTTACTGATTTGCCCTTGCCCTTGCCATTCTTAAGGGACTTTTCTACCTTTCTTTTCTTTCTAGTCTCACCAGTATAAAGAACTGGCTTCTCTTTCTTGATAGTGCTCTCTATCTCCCTCAACATATTGATGAGCTCGGGGAGAGTCACCTCAAGCTTGTTCATATTAAAATTCATTATGAATTAAAAAAAAGAATCTAGTAGGGACTGAAGCACAAGATCCACACATAGATTATCCTTCAGGACCATTCTCAAACTTGTGAGTTTCTTTATCCACTCTATCATCTTTAGGACATGGTTCTGAACTGGTGTCCCCTCAGTCATCCTAGCGCATAAGAGAGTCTTTAATATCTCATATCATTGAGTCCTTCCCTGTTCCTAAAATAATTTACGGACATGCCGGAGAATGGATCTGACATTCATCTTTTCATATTGTCTCTGTAACTCAGGAGTCATGGAGCCCAACATGTAACACTAAGCAAGAGTGAAATCATCTATGTACTTTATATAACAAGCTATCTCATCCTTGCTTACCCTTTCCTCGTGCGTAGGTATCATTGTATCAAAGACATACGTGATTTACTCTACCGTGAGAACGATTCTTAGGTTGCAGAGCCAATCCGTATAATTTAGACCAATGAGGCGGTTGACATCAAGTATACCACATAAGAGATTTGAAAGCGATATTTTTTAAAAAATAAACATATAATAGAAGTAAATAACATGTAGACTTCGCAAAAAGTAAACAACTAAGATATAATCTTCTATATTAATCTACTCCCACTATTTTCTCACGAAATACACAACTCCCTCCGGTATGTGAATCAGATATCTTCGGTGGATCTCTAGTAGAGATAGGGATCCAATCGATGTCTCAACGTAACCTCAAGAGACTCGACCAATCACGCTAAGCCCAAAAAGATAGGCAACTCTTGTCGATCACAACTCTTTGTGATTCTCGTCTTGTTTGGCCTTTAACCATCATGGCATCAAGGGACTCGACCAACCATGATGTATAGTTAAGTCATCACCATCATTACAGGATATTAAGTTATCAACTCTTGTCGATCATAACTTCTTGTGATTCTCGTCTTATTCGACCTTCGAACCATCATGGCATCGAGGGACTCGACCAACCATGATGTTTGGTTAAGTCATCACCATCATTACAGGATGAGTCTGATTCGATGATATGACCTGAGGGACTCGACCAAATATACCACGTCCTCGGGTCATTGGTGATATCTCTATGTCGTAGGCAAGTTCTCGAGGGACTCGACCAACTCAACATGTTAGGATCAAAAGCACTAAGAGGGGGGGGGGGTGAATTAGTGCAGTGGAAAACTTTCGTTGGTTTAAAACGACATTTGTTTGACGAAAGCGTTTTCGATGAAAACCGTTTTGGAAAGTTCTTCAACTTAAGATCAAACAAAAGTATAGTAGAAGTAAAGCAACGGAGGCAGCTTGCAGTTAAGATAGAGAATATAATGTAAATGCAAACCAAGATTTAGAGTGGTTTGGTCAATCTTGACCTACATCAGCTTTTGGCTTCCTCCTCCGATGAGGTCATCGACGTCCACTAAAGACCTTCCTTCAATAGGCAAAGGCCAACCACCCTTTTACAGCTTTACTCCTTTTGACGGGCTTAGGAGACAACCCTTACAGATTTCCACTCCTCTCTTGAATGATCAAAACATAGAAGAAAAGAGGGAGAAGAAATTCTAGCTTTTTACAACACTTTTAAGCTCTCAAATTCTCAGAATAAATGCAAGCTTTCGGTGCCCTTTCATGCAAGAAAGGGTGGGGTTTATATAGGCCCCAACTAGTTTGAATTTGAAGCTCAAAAGTGTCATCTCCCGGATTTTCGGGGTCCTAGCGGTACCACCGCCAGAACTGGGCAGTGCTACCGCCTGACACTACTCGAAGACCGAGCTCAAGCGGTACCACCACCTGACAGGGGTGGTACCACCGCCTGACTTCACTCAGAGACCGAGCTCAGGCGATCCCACCGCCTGACTTCGCTCAGAGACTGAGCTTCTGGGTGGTGCCACCGCTGGCCCTAGCGGTGCCACCGCCGGCCAGGAAATCTGGGTCCGAATGGGCTAATCCATTCAGCCCAATTTGGGTATGTCAAAGGGCCCAATTGGCCCCAGATTAAGTTAATGGGATCACCTCTCATTCCTAACTTAATCTTCATGCTAACTACGACATTTAAGACATTAATACTACAACTCGTGTTCCGGTGCGTCAATTGCTAGTCATAGGTGCCCAGCAAGCCAATCACGTGAGTGATGGCACGTGTAACTTGATACAGAATCTTTTTGCTTATTATACTTTGGCGTATATCACTTTATAACTATTGCATAAATGCATATATATATTGTGATGTCCTTGGATTTGTGCAATGGGAATCGGATCGTGATGAGATTACGATAATGAGATCGATTCACCTTTAAACACATATCCTAAATAATCCCGGTCATAGGTTACTCGAGAGGGACATCGTGATAACCGGATAGACTGGTGTGTTGTATACCCGTCCAAATGATGGATACAGCTGGTCTCATAGCTGCTCGTGTAGGGACACTAGGGATACAGTACAGGTGCTCATTGGAGAATGAGTTCACTGATTGATCCGCTTACGGAATGCTGGATGGTTGATGATGCCTTATTGTCAGACAGCGATTCCGTAGTTCTAGTGGTGTATCTGGTCCTTAGACTTGAGACACCAAGGATGTCCTGTATGAGTGCTCCACTCTTTGATACCAGACTTATAGGTTTGGCTGTCCCCAGATCTAGTACAGCTGGTCATTGGGAGTGGTAGTCGACCTTACGAGGGCTATTGAGTGTCAATAGAGGATCATCCACTCTCGGCGTCATGAGAGGAATATCCTATGTGTTCTTGCTCAGACAAATCCCTGGCCAGGGTCATTCGGGTTGAGAGAGAAAGAGTTCTCCGGGAGAATCTGATTAGAGCGAGACTCGAGTAGAAACCGTATGGGTCAGACAGCACCATGCTCGATATACGGTCTCTGGGATATTAGATGGATGAGGGACTATAGGTACATGGTAACTGAGGACAGACAGGTCCAATGGATTGGATTCCCTTGTATCGTCTGGGGACTACGGCGTAGTGGCCTAGTACGTCCGTAGTCGATGAGTCGAGTGAATTATTACAGAGATAATAATTCACTGAGTTAGAAGGAGTTCTGACAGGTATGACTCACGGCCAGCTCGATATTGGGCCTAGAGGGTCACACACATATGGTAGGCATTGCGATGAGTAGAGGTTCGGATATGAGATATCCGACGGACCCCTTGTCTTATTGGATGCATATCCAATACCCACTAGGGAAGGACCCATTAGGGTTTGACACGGGATCTCTATAAATAGGAGGGATTCACAGCCTCATAGGCTAGAGTCTTTGCTTGCCTTTTCTATTCTCCTCTCCCTCTCCACCTCAGAGTAGGCCTGGAGTTTTGAGGAGCGTCGTCGCAACCTTGCTGTGTGGATCACCGCTAGAGAGGAGGACGCTTGACCTCCTTCACCCTCTCCTAAGGATCTGCAAGGAAACAGGGATATACGATCTCCCTAGGTAACACAATCTCTATACGCAGTTTTGTGTTTTGCGGATTTTTGCGCACCAATCTTCGCACGACGACGAACATCTTTTTGGGAATCGGGGATTTTTGTTTTCTTGTTCTTCCGCTACGCATATGATGTCGCCCCCCAATGATTTCCCAACAGTGGTGATTTCCCAACAGTG
The DNA here is from genome assembly GCF_036884655.1 of Musa acuminata AAA Group. Taxonomy (NCBI): domain Eukaryota; kingdom Viridiplantae; phylum Streptophyta; class Magnoliopsida; order Zingiberales; family Musaceae; genus Musa; species Musa acuminata. The sequence goes on from NC_088341.1 coordinate 24,959,581, forward strand.
GTATCAGAGCCAGGTTATTCGTGCGAATGATTGGTTTTGAACTGCGTGTATTGTGTTTAGGAAGAATTTTGACGTCAAAATCGTTGACGCAAAAGCGAGGAAGGGCAGCAACAGTTGCTGCCCTCGATCTGCATGCCTGCAGCCACCTGCAGCGGCAGCCGCAGCCGCAGCCAGGCAGCACAGCGCCGGCGCATGCGCAAGCGCTGTCCCTGCAGCAGCCGGCCGGCGGTCTGCTTGCAGCAGGCTTGCTGCTGGCGGGGCTGGCAGCCCACGGGCAGAGGCGCCGCAGGGCAGCGGCGCCTGCCGCCGCTGCTCCCGCGGGCGAAACCCCCCCACAGGGGCGGCCGCCCGGCGGGACAGCACCGCCTGCGGAGGCAGCGACGCCCGAAGGGGGAGCCCACCTGCAGCGGCAGCGCCGCCAGCGGGCGTGCCGCCTGCAGGCGAGGGCAGTGCCCTCGCCCCGCCGCACAGGCTGCAGCCGGCAAGGTGGCGGCGGCGGCAGCAGCGAAAGGGGGAAAGGGCATTAGGGTTTTCTGGGAAAAAGACAGTTTTGCCCCTCGGAATTTGAGAAATTCCAGTTTATGTCTTTTGTTCAAATTACGAAAATACCCTTAGGAATTGAGAAATTCCCTACATGTCCCTGATTTCAGAAAAATATTAATTAATTAAAAGGTTTAGTTGATTATTATTTTTTATTATTATCTAGTAGTCCTACATGATGATGATTATTTATACATGTGATGTATGATGTGTGGACGGATGATCATGGACCGTGTGATATATGTACTTGTGATTATTATTATTGAGGTCTGCGAACCTCCATTATATTTCTCAATTATTGTCGGGCCTGCGTGCCTATGATTAAGTTGTAATCACATGAGGAGGCGCAGCGGGAGCGTGGATGCGATAGCGGGGCCCACGAGACGGACGATCATGATGCATGGAGATGCATCAAGATGTCGACGAAACCGACGAGGATGAGATGGACGATCACAGGGCATGGCGATGCACCGTTGCACACATAGATCTTGATGTGAGTGATTAGGCCTATTGGCTCGGGCCTAATCATATTAGGTTGTGGTCCATGATCATCTGGTGTGATTGCTTATACACATACTAGATATGTATATATATTTGTATGCGATGTAGATATATATTAAATATGTATATGTGTGACATGTCATATTAGGAGACCAAATTATAGAAACGTCTCTCGATAATATTAAGTCGGTAAACGTGAGGCAATTATATTGACCCACGTGGCCTTCCATCGTTATGAGTAGGAACCGATTCCCGGTGTAGGTTGAGTTGGTCGAGTCCCTCGAGACTCACCTATATCGCGATTCGCTATCTTGCTTACGACATAGAGATGTCACCGGTGACCTAAGGGCATGGTATGCTTGGTCGAGTCCCTCGAGGGTATATCATCAAATCAGACTCATCTTGTAACGAAGGTGTTGACTTAACCGAGCATCATGGTTGGTCGAGTCCCTCGAGGCCATGGTGATTCGGAGGCCGAACAAGACGGGAATCACAAGGAGTTGTGATCGGCAAGAGTTGCCTACCTTTTAGGCTTAGTGTGATTGGTCGAGTCCCTCGAGGTTACACTAAGACGCTGATTGGATCCTGATCCCCACTAGAAGTCTGCCGGAGACTTCCGTTTCACGTGCTGAGGGTGTCGCGTGACTCGTTAGTAAAATAGTGGGAGCATATTAAGATAGAAGTACATATCTTGATAGTTTATTTCTTGCAAAATCTGCATGTTATACATTTCTGCTACATCTTTATTTTCAGAAAAATGTCGCTTTCAAATCCCTTACGTGGCATACTTGATGTCAATCGCCTCACTGGTCGAAATTATACGGATTGGCTCCGTAACTTGAGAATTGTTCTCACAGCGGAGAAAATCGTGTACGTCCTTGATACAGTGATGCCTACGCCCGAAGAAGGGGCAAGCGAGGATGAGATCGCTCGCTACGTGAAGTACATTGATGACTCCACTCTTGCTCAGTGCTATATGTTGGGCTCTATGACTCTAGAGTTACAGAGACAACATGAAAAGATGGATGCCAGATCCATTCTCCTACATGTCCGCAAATTGTTTGAGGAACAGGGAAGGACTCAATGATATGAGATATCCAAGAGCCTTTTCTGCGCTAGGATAACTGAGGGGACACCGGTTCAGAACCATGTCCTAAAGATGATTGAGTGGATAGAGAAACTCACAGGTCTAGGAATGGTCCTAGAGGATAACTTGTGTGTGGACATTGTGCTTCAATCCCTGCCAGATTCCTTTTCACAGTTCATAATGAATTTTAATATGAACAAGCTTGAGGTGACTCTCCCAGAGCTCCTCAATATGTTGAGGGAGGCAGAGAGTACTATTAAGAAAGAGAAGCCAGTTCTCTACACTAGTGAGACCAGAAAGAAAAGGAAAGCAGAAAGGTCCCTTAAGAAGGGAAAGGGCAAGGGCAAACAAGGTAAAGCAAAGGTTGCTAAGAAAGACCCAACAAAGGACAAAGGCCAGTGCTTCCACTATGGTAAAGATGGGCACTGGAAGAGAAACTGCAAAGAGTACCTTGCAGAAAGGGTGAAACAAAAGCTTGATGAAGCTTCAGGTACATTCATGATCAGTCTCCATTTGTCAGAATCTTATGATAACACATGGGTATTGGATACCGGTAGTGCTTATCATATATGCAATTCGTTGCAGGTTCTGGCAAGGCCTAGGAGACTTGAAAGAGGCGAGATGGACCTCAAGATGGGTAATGGAGCAAAAGTTGCTGTAGTTGCTGTTGGCGAGGTCGCCTTACATCTGCCTAGTGGAGCTTTTATTGCATTAGATGCATGTTATTTTGTTCCTTCTATTATCAAAAACATTATCTCCATTTCATGTTTAACAGTTAGTGGATATAAATTAGTTTTTGAGAACAATGGTTGTTCAATATTATTAGATGATAAGATAATCACGAAAGGAACATTGCATAATGGTTTATTTATGTTAGACACTACTCCACATATCATGAATGTAAATGTGTCTAAGAGGAAACGAGATGAGGTGAACAGTGCATACCTATTGCACTGTAGGCTAGGTCACATCCATGAAAGAAGGATTCAAAAGTTGTTAAATAATGGATATCTAGATCCATTCGACTATGTGTCTTATGCAACTTGTGAGCCTTGCATTTGTGGAAAATTGACCAACTCTCCATTTAGTGGAACTGGAAAGAGAGCCACTGAGTTGTTGGAACTCATACATAGTGATGTATGTGGATCCATGTCAACTCATGCCATTGGAGGTTATTCCTACTTCATTACATTTACTGATGATTTCTCAATGTATGGATATGTGTACTTAATGAAGTACAAGTCCGATGCCTTTGAGAAATTCAGAGAGTATAAGAATGAGGTGGAGAACCAGATTGGAAAGAGTATCAAAACTCTTCGATCAGATCGAGGAGGTGAGTACTTAAGTACAGAGTTTACTCAGTTCCTCAAGGACCATGGGATATTATCCCAATGGACACCTCCTTATACACCTCAGCTCAATGGTGTGTCTGAAAGGAGAAATCGTACATTATTAGATATGGTACGGTCCATGATGAGTTTCGCTGACCTACCCATCTCATTCTGGGGATATGCCCTAGAAACCGCAGCTTACCTTCTGAACAGAGTTCCAACTAAGTCGGTAGTGTCTACACCATATGAGATATGGAAAGGGAAGAAGCCTGATCTTAAGGTTATTAAGATTTGGGGCTGCCCTACCTACGTTAAAAGACACAACCTCGATAAGTTAGAATCAAGGACAGAGCGGTGCATATTTGTGGGATACCCCAAGGAAACTTGTGGGTATTATTTCTATCATCTCGAGGACAAAAAGGTCTTTGTAGCTAAGAGAGCAGTGTTCCTTGAGAAGGAACACATTCTTGGCGGAGACAGTGGGAGAATGATAGAGTTGAGCGAAGTTAGAGAACCAAGCTCAAGCACCACTCTACAGCCCAAGTATGTTCAGGTACCTAATACACAAGTTTCAACTTTACGCAGGTCTGATAGAATATCTCATCCTCCTGAGAGATATGTGGGACATATTAGAGGAGAGGATGCTGAGGATATTGATCCTCAGACCTACGAGGAGGCTATTATGAGTATAGACTCCGGGAAGTGGCAAGAAGCCATGAATTCTGAGATGGATTATATGTACTCCAATAAGGTTTGGAACCTAGTTGATGCGCCCGAAGGTATTGTACCCATCGGTTGCAAATGGATCTTTAAGAAAAAGATCGAAGTAGATGGAAAGGTAGAGACCTATAAAGCAAGGCTAGTGGCTAAAGGGTATTGTCAAAGGCAAGGTGTTGACTACGACGAAACTTTCTCACCCGTAGCAATGCTAAAATCCATCAGAATTCTATTGGCTATTGCAGCACACTATGATTATGAGATCTGGCAGATGGATATAAAAACCGCATTCCTCAATAGGAACCTCGAGGAGGAGGTGTATATGATGCAACCTGAGGGATTCGTGTCCAAGAACTGCCAAGATAAGGTGTGTAGGTTGCTTAGATCCATTTATGGACTAAAGCAAGCTTCCCGAAGTTAGAACATAAGATTTGATGAGTCAATCAGATCTTATGACTTCGTTAAGAACGAAGATTAGCCTTGTGTGTACAGGAAGGTAAGTGGGAGCGCTATCACCTTTTTGGTGTTATATGTGGATGACATCCTCATCATTGGGAATGACGTAGGAATGCTATCCATAGTAAAGACTTGGTTATCTAGACACTTCTCCATAAAGGACTTAGGGGAAGCATCCTATACCTTGGGGATTAGAATCTATAGAGATAGATCTAAGAGGATGCTTGGCTTGTCCTAGTCCAGGTACATAGAAACCATTGTCAAAAGGTTTGGCATGGAAAATTCCAAAGGGCAAACATGAATATGATACCTTATGCCTCAGCAATAGGGTCTATCATGTATGTCATGCTATGTACTAGGCCTGATATAGCGCATGCTCTGAGTGTCACGAGCAAGTATCAGGCGGATCCAGGCTTGGAGCACTAGAAAGCAGTAAAGTGTATCCTTAAGTACTTGAGAAGGACTAAGGATCTTTTACTAGTATATGGAGGTAATAGCCTTAAGGTTGAAGGCTTCACTGACTCAAGTTTTCAGTCTGATGTCGATGATAGCAAGTCGAATTCAGGGTATGTGTACACCTTGAATGGAGGAGCAGTGTGCTGGAAGAGTTCCAAACAAAATACCACTACTGACTCGACCACAGAGGCGGAGTACATTGCTGCATTAGATGCAGCAAAGGAGGGAGTCTGGATGAAGAAGTTCATCACAGATTTGGGAGTCGTGCCGAGTAACGAGGAGCCGACTTCCTTATATTGCGACAACTACGGGGCGATTACTCAAATAAGGGAACCCGGGTCTCATCAGAAGTGTTCTGAGGATATGTAGCAGTGGAAAGAGTTCCATCCGAAGATAACATTGCAAATCCACTAACAAAGTCGTTATCTCAAATTGTCTTTGAGCGTCACAGGGGTCTAATGGGGATCAGACACATAGGTGATTGGCTTTAGGTCAAGTGGGAGATTGCTAGTCATAGGTGCCCAGCAAGCCAATCACGTGAGTGATGGCACGTGTGACTTGATACAGAATTTTTTTGCTTATTATATTTTGGCGTATATCACTTTATAACTATTGCATAAATGCATATATATATTGTGATGTCCTTGGATTTGTGCAATGGGAATCGGATCGTGATGAGATTACGATAATGAGATCGATTCACCTTTAAACACATATCCTAAATAATCCCGGTTATAGGTTACTCGAGAGGGACATCGTGATAACCGGATAGACTGGTGTGCTATATACCCGTCCATATGATGGATGCAGCTGGTCTCATAGCTGCTCGTGTAGGGACACTAGGGATACAGTACAGGTGCTCATTGGAGAATGAGTTCACTAATTGATCCGCTTACGGAATGCTGGATGGTTGATGATGCCTTATTGTCAGACAGCGATTCCGTAGTCCTAGTGGTGTATCTGGTCCTTAGACTTGAGACACCAAGGATGTCCTGTATGAGTGCTCCACTCTTTGATACTAGACTTATAGGTTTGGCTGTCCCCAGATCTAGTACAACTGGTCATTGGGAGTGGTAGTCGACCTTACGAGGGCTATTGAGTGTCAATAGAGGATCATCCACTCTCGGCGTCATGAGAGGAATATCCTATGTGTTCTTGCTCAGACAAATCCCTAGCCAGGGTCATTCGGGTTAAGAGAGAAAGAGTTCTCCGAGAGAATCCAATTAGAGCGAGACTCGAGTAGAAACCGTATGGGTCTGACAGCACCATGCTCGATATACGGTCTCTGGGATATTAGATGGATGAGGGACTATAGGTACATGGTAATTGAGGACAGACAGGTCTAATGGATTGGATTCCCCTGTATCGTCTGGGGACTACGGCGCAGTGGCCTAGTACGTCCGTAGTCGATGAGTCGAGTGAATTATTACAGAGATAATAATTCACTGAGTTAGAAGGAGTTCTGACAGGTATGACTCACGGCCAGCTCGATATTGGGCCTAGAGGGTCACACACATATGGTAGGCATTGCGATGAGTAGAGGTTCGGATATGAGATATCCGACGGACCCCTTGTCTTATTGGATGCAGATCCAATACCCACTAGGGAAGGACCCATTAGGGTTTGACACGGGATCTCTATAAATAGGAGGGATTCACAGCCTCATAGGCTAGAGTCTTTGCTTGTCTTTCCTATTCTCCTCTCCCTCTCCACCTCAGAGTAGGCCTGGAGTTTTGAGGAGCGTCGTCGCAACCCTGCTGTGTGGATCACCGCTAGAGAGGAGGACGCTTGACCTCTTTCACCCTCTCCTAAGGATCTGCAAGGAAACAGGGATATACGATCTCCCTAGGTAACACAATCTCTATACGCAGTTTTGTGTTTTGCGGATTTTTACGCACCAATCTTCGCACGACGACGAACATCTTTTTGGGAATCGGGGATTTTTGTTTTCTTGTTCTTCCGCTGCGCATATGATGTCGCCCCCCAATGATTTCCCAACATCAATTGCTTCTTCCGGTAAGCTTCCGCCGAACTTCCGGCGAACATCCGACAAACCCTCGGTGATGCTCCGGCGGACTTCCGGCAAACTCCTGGACTTGTGATAATCCTCTTGGTGAATTTCGACGAGCTTCTTTGGCAAGCTCCTAGACTTTTCGGATTTGTTCCCGCAAAACCTCCGATGACCGTCCGGGCTTCCGTCGAACTCTCGAACTCCAAACGTGATCTTGGTCATGACTCCAGCACAACACCCGCTGCATGTCTTATTGCCGTCGTAGTTAATCCTGCACATGTAAAACAAACTTCGATCTAGACAATTAATACTAAGCATTAATTAAGTTGTCTGGTATGTCATTGGTCCCTCGACGCTTCATCTGATTCTTCCGCGCATCGTCCTCTCCTACGGCCTATTGTCTAATCGACCAGTTGACTCCACAATTCTGATATTCTTAGTGCAATACCCGCTCTTCTTGGCCCGATGCTCGAATCCATGGCCCAAAGCCTTCTGTCGATACGTCGACCGATCCACCGGCCCGACGTCCAATCTTCTGACATGTTCCTCCGACCCAACATGATTTTTCCAGCTTTAATTGTCTCATCCTGATCGAAGCATCCTGCATCACTTAAAATATAGATTAAAACATAAACACAATTATCAATTAGTTTCATCATCAAAATACGAGATTCAACAATCTCCCTCTTTTTGATGATGACAACCAATTGATGACGGAGTTAAACTTAACTTTCGGAGTTTAAACAAACTCCCCCTATCAATATGCCATATTGATAAAAACTCTTGGATTCAAAAATCAAAGCAACATGTCATGATTAAATCATGACATATAATCAGCATACTTAAGATATCATCAACCATCTAGCATTCCGTGAACGGATCAATTAGTAAGCTCATTCTCCAATGAGCATCTGCATTGTATCCCTAGTGTCCCCACACGAGCAACTATGAGACTAGCCGCTTCCATCATATGGACGAGTATACAGTAAACCAATTTGTCCAATTATCTCGATGTTCCTCTCGAGTGACCTATGACCGAGATTATTTATGGTTTGTGTTTAAAGGTAAATCGATCTCATTATCATGATCTCATCACAATCTGATTCCCATTATCCATCGAAATCATAATATATATATATGCAACAAGTAATATAAAGTGATAAAATGTTAAATAATATAATAAGTAAAAGGAATGCATATCATGTCACACAAGTCATCACTCATATGATTGGATTGCAAGACACCTATAAATAGCACCGTAAATTTTCCTAAATTAAATTAAGGGTTAATTCAAGTATTAATTAAATAGTTTAATTAATTATTAAACTATTTAATTATTGATGGTTATTGAAGTTCCCACCTTGATTGTTGATGAAGTTGTCGCCTTGATTGAAAGGTTGATGGTGCAACAGAGTATGATACATTTGTGTGATACCTATGTGTCTAGTAGGCATTTTAGTTAGCCCTTTGTTGAAGTTCTTGTTGCTTTGATTACTCTTTCTTTTGGATTTTTGACTGACTTAAGTTATGATCGTTGATCCTATCATCCTTTCTTTGCGTTTTAAATATATTTTATAATCAATCAACTTGTCATATAGTTCTTTGAATATCATCTATGAGTCTCTTGCCCAAATTATTGCCCTCAATTCCTTGTATTCATCTCTTAGGCCATTGAGAGTATGGACAATAACTTCCTCATCATTGAGAGAATGACATATCAAAGCCAAGTTATCGATAATAGCTTTTATATTTTATATAAAATCAATAATAGCACTTTCCTTTTGTGTTGTTTTCATTAGACTAAATAGGAGACTGAGCATGCGAGTACGAGAGTAATTGGCTAGGGCAGTTTATAACTTGGACTATACTTCTACTATAGTTCTGTATAAAGATATTAATGGTACGATAGAGCTAATAATTGAAGCTTGAACTGTCTAGAGGATAAGACGATCTTGACGCAATCATAATTTGTGAGCAGGATTTGTTATTGGATTAGGTTCCCCTTATATTTGGATCTTTTTTGGTAATTGAGAGAGCCATCAATTTAGCTTCGTAAATCATATTCAAATAGGAGATTAAAAAATTATGCTCGTCTCGATATATAGTTATTACTCTTGGATAATTTGAATGAAATTAGAGTATAGATGATGAAGACATCAAGAGAATATGCACATGAGGGTTGAAGTCCATGAGGGCTAAGAGGAGGCAATGGGCGCTCGACCTCCTACTGTGAAACCGGGTGAAAAGAGAGCTCGAGGTCAGCCCATGACTAGTGGATGGAAGTCGTAATAGCAGGTCGGCCCACGAGAGGAGGTCGTCGAAGGAGGAGAAGTAACAGGAGGCTGGCGGGAGGTTGTTGGGGTAGGGCGAAATCGTCGCACGCCACGCCATTCCCTCGACCTTCACGGCAGATCATGTCACGCCCCAACAATAATTCATTCCAGGATCCAATCACACATTTGAGGACACTGAGAAAATATTTACAGTCATTCACATCCATAATTTCATAATTCATAAAACTTGTGCAATTTAAATTCATATACCACATCACTCGATGAATCTTAAGATCTAAAACCAACTCACCAAGACAATAACCACATCATAAATCCACAAGTGTGGGATTCTACAAAATCACAAAATCAATATTTACCACATGTTCATATCAATACACAAATTAACTTAACACTCCAAAATCCTAACATGAGAGGTCTATTAAACTTTTACAAACTCATAAGTTCAGATTTACCATCAACATTCCATTAGACACCAAGTGTACTTATACAACAAAAACATATCATCCACTAAAGGTTTGCCTAAAGTCTTCTAGCTTTCCACTATCGTAGCTAAATTTAAACATTCTAGCGAGCGACAAGTTATCCTGAAAAATTTATATAGCAACGAGGTGAGCACATAGAGCTCAACAAGAGACTAACATATCAATAGAAAAAAAAGGATAGTTTCAAAGCAAACAAGGTACTAAATACAAGGTAGGGATATAAGAGTTCAAAGATAACTGCTCAACGAATGCAGAATTTACAATATCATTTCATTCGAAGCATGTTTTATTTATAATAAGGGAGTAAAGACTAATTGGAGCAAATCATTGACGTAATGAAACATTTCGGAACATATCAATGGTGGATGAAATGCTTCGGAATATATCAATAGGATATGAAGTATTTCGGAGTATATCAATGGCATAGGAAGCATTTTGGAGCATATCGATAGCATATGAAATATTTTGGAGCATATCAAGGACGTATAAAATGTTACGGAGTATATCAATAACAAATAAAATATTTTAGAACATATTAATGATGGATGAAATGCTTCGAAACATATCAATGGCATATGAAGCATTTCAGAGCATATCAAAGACGTATGAAATGTTATGGAGTATATCAATAACAAATGAAATATTTCAGAACATATCAATGATGGATGAGATGCTTCGGAACATATCAATGACATATGAAGCATTTCAAAGCATATCAAAGACGTATGAAATGTTACGGAGTATATTAATAACAAATGAAACATTTCGGAATATATCAATGATGGATGAAATGCTTCGGAACATATCAATGGCATATGAAGCATTTTGGAGAATATCAAGGACGTATGAAATGTTACGGAGCATATCAATGGCATATGAAATATTTCGGAACATATCAATTGTAGATGAAATGCTTCTAAACATATTAATGGCATATAAAGCATTTCGAAGTATATCAATGGCAAAGGAAGCATTTCGGAGCATATCAATGGCATATAAAATATTACGGAGCATATCAATGGCATATGAAGCATTTTGGAGCATATCAAGGACATATGAAATGTTTCAAAGTATATCAATAACAAATGAAATATTTCAGAACATATCAATGACGGATGAAATGCTTCAGAACATATCAATGACATATGAAGCATTTTGGAGCATATCAATAGCAGATGAGTCTTGTTATTTCCTCATAACATTCAAATTAAAATTTTCTTCTAATAACTTATATTGTTCTACTACCATTAGATCAGGCTCACTACACTTCCGTTGTGCCACTTTGATTTGATATCCCCGAGTAACCCTTTCATCTCACTTAATTAATCAAAAGTAGATGAAGTAGGAGGACCAAATGTCCTCGTCATCCTATATTCCTAAAATGCATCAAAGAAAATTTTCATCGATCACTATAATTCACTAGGCCTCAATATATTTTACATATCAAATATCTTAGAGATCCTCAAACCACGCTCTAATACCACTCTGTCACGCCCCAAAAATAATTCATTTCAGGATCCAATCACGCATTTGATGACACTAAGAAAACATTCACAGTCATTCACATCTATAATTCCATAATTCACAAAACCTGTGTAGTTTTAATTCATATACCACATCACTCAATAAATATTAAAATCTGAGCCTAACTCACCAAGACAATAACCACATCATAAATCCACAAGTGTGGGATTCTACAAAATCATAAAATCAATATTTACCACATGTTCATATCAATACACAAATTAACTTAACACTCCAAAATTCTAACATAAGAGGTCCATTAAACTTTTACAAAACTCATATGTTCAGATTTACCATTAACATTCCATTAGACACCAAGTGTACTTATATAACAAAAACATATCATTCACTAAAGGTTTGCCCAAAGTTTTCTAGCTTTCCACTATCGTAGCTAAATTTAAACATTCTAGCGAGAGACAAGCTATCCTGAAAAATATATATAGCAACGGGGTGAGCACATAGAGCTCAGCAAGCGACTAACATACCAATAGAAAAAAAAAAGGATAGTTTCAAAGTAAACAATATACCAAATATAAGGCAGGGATACAAGAGTTCATAGATAGCCGCTCAACAAATGTAGAATTTACAATGTCATTTTATTCGAAGCATGTTTTGTTCATAATAAGAAAGTAAAGACTAATTGGAGCAAATCATTGACGTAATGAAATATTTCAAAACATATCAATGGCAGATGAAATTCTTCGAAACATATCAATGGCATATGAAGCATTTCGGAGTATATCGATGGCATATGAAGTATTTCAGAGCATATCAAGGATGTATGAAATGTTACGGAGTATATCAATAACAAATAAAATATTTTAGAATATATCAATGATGGATGAAATGCTTTAGAACATATCAATGGCATATGAAGCATTTCAGAGCATATCAAGGACGTATGAAATATTACTAAGTATATTAATAACAAATGAAATATTTCAGAACATATCAATAATGGATTAAATGCTTCGGAACATATCAATGGCATATGAATCATTTCGGAGCATATCAAGTACGTATGAAATGTTACGGAGCATATCAATAGCATATGAAACATTTCGGAGCATATCAAGGACGTATAAAATGTTTTAAAGTATATCAATAACTAATGAAATATTTTGGAATATATCAATTGTAGATGAAATGCTTCTGAACATATCAATGGCATATAAAGCATTTCAGAGTATATCAATAGCATAGGAAGCATTTCGGAGCATATCAATGACATATGAAATATTACGAAGCATATCAATGGCATATGAAGCATTTCGGAGCATATCAAGGATGTATGAAATGTTTCAAAGTATATCAATAACAAATGAAATATTTTGGAACATATCAATGACGAATGAAATGTTTCGGAACATATCAATGACATATGAAGCATTTTGGAGCATATCAATGGCAAATGAAATATTTCGGAATATATCAATGGCTGATAAAATGCTTCAGAACATATCAATAGCATATGAAGTTTTCAGAGTATATCAAGGACGTATGAAATGTTTCGAAGTATATCAATAACAAATAAAATATTTCGAAACATACCAATGGTAGATGAAATGCTTCTGAACATATCAATGGCATATGAAGAATTTCATAGTATATCAATGACATAGGAAGCATTTCGGAGCATATCAATGGCATATGAAATCTTACGGAGCATATCAATAGCATATAAAGCATTTCAAAGCATATCAAGGAGGTATGAAATGTTTTGGAGTATATCAATAACAAATAAAATATTTCGGAACAAATCAATGACGGATGAAATACTTCGGAACATATCAATGACATATGAAGTATTTTGGAGTATATCAATGAACTAATATGAAACAAAAGCTCAAACGTTGCATTTGATGTTGCACACATTTCATTTTTATCCAAAGCATATATAGAAGCATATAACCAAAGCTTTGGATATCATATCAAAAAGATAGAGGGTGATGTGGTATCCCAAACATAATCTCCCACGTTTGAGAGCCATCCACATCTGGATGAAGCTAGAGGGGGCCGACAAAGCATCGCAGGCTCTAAGGATATACCTTTTATCATTTTTGGCAAAGGTTCAGATAATCTCTTTACCATTTCTAGCAAAGATCCAAATAATCCCTTTATTATTTTTAGTAAAGGTCCAAATAATCCTTTTATTATTTTTAACAAAGGTCCAAATAGTCCCACAAATATCGGAGTATAAAAGGGTATTATGAACAGTAAATTGGGACATATTGAAAATACATGCGGAACAACGGAATGCATGTGCCTATACAAAACATTGTGATACAAATATGAACTTTACATAATAGATTCAAGTATACAAATAATTGAAGGACGAGATATATAGGAATTCAAAGCAATAATATAAAGCTCAACTGAAGTAAGGATTTTAGCTGAAATCAATTTCCAAATAGATGAAACAAGAATATGTGAAATTGACCAAATCTCAATTTTGACAGAATTTGAGAGGTATATTGCATGAATTATTTGGATCATAAATTATACTCCAATTTACACAAATTAGGTTCCAATTTACACAAATTAGGTGTCATTCGAAAGATGTATCAATATAGATTTAGATTAATTAAGTTTTGTATAAATTGGTGATTCCAACATTGAGTTATCAATAGTTTAGTAACCAAAGGTCAGAAAACATTATCTTTATTTTGCAGAATTCATATAGTTGATAACAGATGATTCAATAGTCATTTATGCTCCAAATCATTAAAATCAGATATGCACAGAAAGACATACATCTAGTTTCTGATAAATCATTTTGCATAAATTAGAGTTTCCAATAGAGAGTTATAAACAAGAGAGTATTGAAAGGTCAAAATCGATAGTCTCTGTTTTACAGATTTTATAAGATCAGTTGAAATAATAGTTTGGATAGGAAAATAGACTCTAAATTTATCAATCTTGATATCAAAAGAAAGAGCTGTGAGTATATTTTCGGATGAATTTGATTTCGCTTGAATCCAAAATCGATGCAGAAAGTTATGGCTAGAACAATATAGAAAGGTCAATTCATTGAAAAATTTTAGATTCACAGTTTTGTTCCCAATCGAAAGAAATATCATGTATGAAGCCAAAGTCTTCCAAACTTTTTAGGATTAAGATGAAATCAGAGATCAAGAGTTCTGTATGAAAGGGTTAGAACACTTGCCTTAAACAAATTTGAGTCTCAAATGTATGGAATTGATGCAAATCTCAAGCCAAGGCAAAGCTTCTTCTTCTTCTCCTACTTCAATTCCTCTTCCTTTCTCCTCTTAACCCACGTTGGCACAACTCTTAAGTTTTCCTTTAATCTCTCATATAATTACTTAGGTTTGGCTAATGAAAGGGTTGCAAGGTGACAAGCATGCATGAAAAAGATTTAGGTGTCATCCATAGAACAAACTTAAGTGGCACCGGTATGTTAGCTAGTGACACATTGTCACGGACAAACTTCGAAATAGGATGTTTGGTGTAATGCTTATGTATGTCCGTGTCTTTTGGTATGTTCAATGCTTTGTACAGCATGTAGAGGGACGATCGAAGGCTTAATAGTCTCATTTTAGTTAGATTGGTGGCCGCTTTAGGCTTGTAAATAAAAGTTATGTCATGTGGACACGTGTGAGAGATTTTTGATCTATAATGGACCATTTTACCCTTTATTGTGCAATTGTTCAGAGCTTGTAAAGTCTGTTTGTAATTTGCATTGTCTATGAAGTGTTTTCGGAATTGTTTGCTTGTGGATCCCGAATGAGATGTTTTCTCTAACCCGTTCTCTCTTTTGTGGGTCCTAAGGGACATGGGAGGCTTCGGGGAGGCTGACCTTTGCGGACGGACACGCAAGGGTGCCGCACGACTTAGGCAAAATCAGCTAAGGCCGTGACCGATGGTATCAGAGTGGGACAAGCACTCATAGAAACACTTAGCATGCAAACGTGGGAGACCTAGCGGGGCTACATTGAGGGCAGTCAGCACACTCACGACCGTTTGGGGGAAAACAAGCATAGAGATATAGGGAAAAGGAGTCGCTCGGAGGAGCGGGCATCTGAGATTGGCATTCAGAGGAATGGCCAACCCTTTGCGCAAGAGGCACTACGAGAACAAACAAGCTTGGAAGAATGCAGAGCGCACAAAGGTTGGGATGGCTGAGTTTGAGCTATGGTTCAACGTTGACAACTATACTTGATGGTGCTCAAGGCAAGCGAGGTGCTTGGTAAAGGATGAGACCATCCAAGGTGGAATAAGTTGCTCAGCAACCGAAAGAGTTGTGCAAAGCTCACAGAGGTGAGAGGAATTGCTAACTCAAAGAATTCGGTACTCATGCATGGGCTTGTATGCGGATGATGGAATGTTCGCGGCCATCTCAAGGTGACTAAAACTCGGCGCCATGGAGCATTGAAACTTTCTCTTCGACATGTGAAGGATACGTCCGTAGGAGGCTGAAGTGTGCAACGAGTTCAGCATGTTGCTAGGCCTTGAGTGGTGCAGCGGGGGCTGTATTGACGTGGAGTCACAATCTAGCAAGTGTGTTTGCAGGAGGCAGAATAATGCACAGTTTGTTCAGCAGATCGGAGTAGTCCAAGGGGATGGTGGTCTCCGAAACGACGAGAGATGTTGCTCCAACGGGACAGTTATCCAAGAGGGATAAGTCCTGGCTCTCTAGAGGGAGAATCATATGGGATGGACCTTACAAGTTGAGGAGGAGTACCTCAACAAACAACAACTCCATGAAGCCCAATGGACTGAGCAAGCGGCGATGAGTCGTCACATGATCTCGCTCGAGAGAATGCATTGGTAGATGCATTGTGAGATCAAGTGGGGGAGCGACCCAAAGCAACACAAATGAAGGCAAACTTGGAGTTGATATGGAGATCGAACTCAAGGGAGGGCTGACCCATGGAATGGTGGGCGCGAGGGCCACCATCAACTCAATGCAAAAACGAGAAGCGGAGCAACTTGGGTGTAACTTGGCGAAGTACCCAAGCCGCATAAAGGGAGCCAGTATAGAAGATGGAACATGGAGCAGAGGCATAGTGCTTTCCTTGGACAGAGGTCAAGAACATGAACTCTTGCAGAGGCAAGAGCAGGATCATGTTGTTCCATGGGTCATTCATTCTGACGAAGCGGACTCATCTTGCATGGTGCCAAAGACGAAGGGAGCTTCTGGGCACATGCACCTTATCTCGGAGGAGCATTTGATGGAGGAACTAAGGCGACTCAATTTGTGGAGGCGAAGTTAGATTCAGAATGCCTTAGCACGGGGCAAGAGGACGTAGATGCGGGTACTCTTGAAGAATATGCCACAGTGTTGCCATGCAAGTTGCCATGAAGGAAGCGGTGCACAGCGAAGATTGTGCTGGTAAGGGCAGAGGCCCAGGATCCAAACAATGGTGTACTAATTGCAGCGAAGTAGGGGGACTTCGAGAGCTACTAGGTGACGGACTATCCTAGAGCGGTGCTTCATCTAGGTGTGACCCAAGAGTGGGTGGATGAAGGTCGATTGCCAAAGGAGCGAACAAAATCGAAAGTGGAAGAGACCCTGCGATGTATTTGCAGAGGCCACAGATGAAGGGTTCACAATTCGAGTTCATCCCACAAGAATCAGAATGTAATAGAAATGTCACCAAGAGGCGACATAGTGTAGCGGATCATGGTGGAACAGTTCGTGGCAATGTAATACACACAACATAGTCCCGTGAGGGACTAGATCATACGGAGGTATGATCGGGAGCTACTGGAAGCTCCACTTCGGTGAACAACACGACGGTAAGAAGGGCTATGGATTCAAGGAGTGAAGGCCATGGTACTGCAAAGGCGAGTCTTCTGTGCGTGCATCGAATTTTGCATCGAATGAAAGCCTTGGTCATCAGCATATGGGGGCTATGTTCCACCAATGGAAAAAGTTCGAATGCAAGTACTAGTGAGTCATGGGGGAGGGGCTTGATCATGCAGAGGTATGATCAAAGCAATTGGAGAGTTGGACTGCTCCAAAGCCCATATTTGCTTAAGGGAGCCCGACAAGTCAGAGGACAAGGTCGAGTAAGCAAACGTTGCTACCAAGGAAGCTAAGGAGAACAGAATCGGTGCAAATCCTACAACGTGATGGCAGAGGCCATGCATGGGAGTTGCAGTATGTCTTTCCATCGACCAATAGGATCTGCTTGGAGAACATCGAGGTGTTGAAGCAGGGGGTCAAAAGGGGCGAGGAAGCGACGACCAGTCTAGAGGGACTTAGCTATCCAAAATCAAGCATCAATTAGAATGGAGGTGGACTCGGAGGAGTGCCACATAGACATATCTACTGATTGTGACAAAAAGGGATGCAGATGCGAGGTGACAGATAGTAGGGCTATGGGCATGGTAGCGTCATGGTACCGCAGAGGCGGGACTTTCGTGAAAGTCATTGATCCTTTGCTCTCATGGAGGGAGAGCGCTTGGTCATGAAAGAGGCCGAGGAGGTGGAGCACGCAGAGGCAGACTCCAAGTACCGAGACAAGGCTGAAGGGCAGAGGCCAAGGAACTTCGTAAGACCGGTGTCAACGAGCTTCTCATCAAGATAGCCGAAAGTGAAGGACTTCGGGTCAAGCAAGAGTGCATGACCAAGGAACGAAGCAGGCAGTATGCGGTGTTGTACCTTTGCTACTCAGTGGAGTAGGCGGCAGGGTTGATGGAGAAGACAGTACAATCTCAGAGGTGACCAAACCTATGAGAGAATTACTCCAAGTTGGGGTGAAAACTTCCTACATTCCAGAAGTTCGATGGCATTGAGAAGGTGAATCATAGAAACTTACTCAACGTAAGGAGTGCAAACACTTCAAGTGCTTCAGAAGTGTGAGCAAAGAGCAGGCGAAGGCCAGTAACCAGCTCGATGCATGGAGTACAACCTCAAGGAGGCGGGCGAAGTCAAGTAACCTTTGCCTTCTCAACTCTTAAGAGAATGGGCGAAATCGAGTACCCCAATTCTCTTATCTATCCAGCATAGGAGCTCTACATATGTTTAAAGACCCTTCGAAGATAATGGAAGACAATAGTTGTCAAATCTTCACCAATGGTGATCAGTGTTACTGAGAGTAGATTATCCGCTTCATTTCCCAACGAAATGTCAATCGAAAGCGGAAGTGATGCGAACCTACTTGGATGTGACAACTAAGTGAAAGAAGAGTCCATGAGCAAATTTTGTAGAGGAAGGACCCAAAACGTCAGAAGTTTGCGAGACGATGCTCGTTAAAGCTCCAACAAGCATCCACCCAGTTTAAGCAACATGAGGCATTTGAGAGACTAGCACAGTAAGGATGGTCTTTTCCTTCATTTGGAGAATCCGCAGGAACCAATAGGGATCAACACAACTTAGCCAACCCCACACTAGAGTCAGAGTCATTGGCGAGTTGAAGCAGCATAGCGGATCAAAGGTTCGATTACTCAAAAACAGCAGCAAAGAGCGGTTGGGAGCCAAGAGGCGCATTGCAGCTAAAGCAGAAGATTGAAGACTCAGCAAAGGCAAGGAGTTGTAGTGTCGACAAAGACTTCGACGAGGACGTCGAAGGAATAAGTGGGGGAGAATATCACAGACAAACTTCGAAACAAGATGTTTGGTGTAATGCTTATGTATGTCCATGTCTTTTGATATGTTCATGCTTTGTACAGCATGTAGAGGGACGATCGAAGGCTTAATAGTCCCGTTTTAGTTATGTTGGTGGTCGTTTTAGACTTGTAAATAAAGGTTGTGTTATGTGGACACGTGTGAGATATTTAGAATGAGTTAGAAAAGAAAGATTTCTTCTAATCATATCTTCTACCAAATCCTACGTCGACAGCCTTCCATATCTTCACCTATCTAGTGGGTCAAAAGATAGGCAAGGGGTCAACAATTTATGGGGAAGATGACTAAGCAGAGCCAAGACTCATCCTGCATGCAAAAACACTATGATTTGGGTCTGTGAAGAGAAGATGGGCACGAAGTCATCCATAGGTACAAGAAATTAATATCTGAATTCAGTGTAACGTCGGAGGATCAACTGCTGGAAAGCAAACAAGCATAAAAACAAGAGAGAGAGATGGATTATTTAGGGTTAGCGTAAGCTAGTCGAAGAGTTCCCAGTTGTTGGTAATCCAATCCCCTCCCTGGGAGACTTGGACGAGTTGTAACTGAGCGCTCGGGGCTTACCAAACCAGATTCAAACGTCTGCCGTTGAGTTGTAACTGAGATTTCTTCTTGCCTTCAGCAAGTCCAATGAGAAAGAATTTTCAAAGGTCAAATGAGACTTTTGCGCAACTCATATTAACCAAGAGAGATTTCGTATAGACTTCTTAAAAGGTATTATATTAGAGAAAATTTTCTTACTACAAGTACAATACTAATTATGTTAGTTCCTGCAAGTAAATAGGCTATTTTCGTGTCTCATTTGAAATATCTATAATGGAACCTAAGCCGACGGGGTTCTCCTTCTCATCATGATCCAGGAGATGGACAAAGAGACTTCAGAGATCTTAACCATTCCAGACTAAGCTCAGCGAAACCCAGCATTTTCTTGTCTTCACGGCCACAACTACTTCTTTTTAGTAACTTCTTGTTATATTTAACACACTCTCGAGTTATTTAGGATAATCGTATCCACATTAATTATCGGTAGCTGTAATTATGAAGACCGTAAAAGATGTACCATCAACATGCTATATTCTACGCAAAAACACGAAAGTTTGACTCCATAACTGCAATTGGAACTATATATTGATTTAATTGGAAGAAAAGCTCGAGAGGGATGTTTCATAATTCAAGAGTACCTCGAATCTCCTCCGCGTTCTCGCTTCCCCCTCTGCCTCGACGCTGTCTGATTTCAGCAGTTGCACCATAAGCAGCTCAGTCAAATCCGCCAACTCTTCGTCCGCAGCCTTCATGCTTGCGTGCACGCAAGTCTCCGAACTCGATACCTGCATTCTAATCCGATCGGTTCCGAGCAGCGACTGGAAAGTTTCGAGATGATCGCAGGGAACCCACCGACCTTTGCAGCGAGCTTGTCCACCGCAGCTCCGATAGCCGCGATCGTCTCAGACGCCTGATGCCGATTCATACGCTCGAGCTTCCTCTCCTTGCTTGCCGGGTCCTCCAACAGGACCAGCTTGGACATTTCCACGATCCCAGCCATGTGCAGGCGCTCACCGTCGTCCTTTTCCTTTCCCCTGAACAACAGCCTCCGCTCTCCAGGCTGCAGACCGGTGTCTTGTGCCAGAACCCTTTTCAATTCCCCTTCACATCATTAATCGTCAAAACGTCACTTTTATCGAAAGATCGGAGGAACAGAGAAGAACAAGAGTCCCAAGGGGGTCTACCGAAGGTGGAGTGGGCAGGGACGGAGAGCTGATGCTGGTAGGAGCCATGGGAGACCTTGATCTTGATGAGGGGCTCGGTCGGCATGCCAGCCACGTTGCTCCGCTTCTGTACGACCATCCCTCCGGGGCGGAGCTCCCACTCTGTCATCCGGCAGCTCTGGCTCTCCCTCCCACCCACCATGCCGTTTGATCTCGATTTCCTCATCCTTCTATCGAACAGAGACGAAGCGAGCAGGAAGGGAAGGCACAGGGTGTTGGTCGAGCGAGTGCCACAGCTTGTGACAGCTTCGAAGTGCACAGCGGAGGAAGAGGGGACAGCCTTCAAAGATTTCATATGTTTGTTCTTGGTTAGTACGGAATCAATGGAATGGAAGGAGACGACGTCGGTGCTATATATATATATATATATATATATATATATATATATATATATAAACGGTAAGTGAGGAGACGGATTCGAATCATAATGATCTGATGATGTTTTTTATTGGTCGGTGGTGATGGGTTGTATTCGGTGTTGAGAAGATAGAAGATGCAATAAATAGGTGAGCCGTGTGGGTGTCCACATCACATGTTAGGAAGGGAGGTGGAAAAGGTAATGCATGCATGGCCTTTCACATGCAAAGTTTTGACACCGCTTCTGAATTGACAAGTGGAAATTCATCTTATAAAATGGAAGCAGGAATCACAGCCATAGTTGCTGGTTGTCCTGATAGAGATTAAAAAAAAAGATCATAAATCTTCTTGTTTAATTCTGATGCTAGTGGTCAAGTATTTCCTTTTGTCTGGTAATGATCATGATATTTTGTTTTGCCCAATTGCCCCCATTTGGTGTCTGATAATGTGTCCCATCATGTAATGTGGATCCTTTCGTTTTTCTCTTCTCCTCTTTTGATATCACACCATCATTTTCATTTTTTTCCTGGACCATTAAAAATTGATCTGTTCACCTGTTTTTTAATTATTATTTTTTGTCATACATACTAAAGTAATGCCTGTACTTGCTGGCTTTTTAATACATATTTTATGTCATTTAATTCATGTTTATAATGTATATAATTTGAAATGTTTTTTTCTTGCATGATTTTTAGAATTTGCATTGGGAAATTTCGGTTGGTTTGCGAAGATTTAGGTATGAAAGTTTTAGCTCCCATTGGTTTAACATCATTCTTTATGTCGTTTGCGTTACGTTGCTTACGTGGAACATTCTCTCTACCCCTACGAGGGAGGGAGAGGGGAGAAGGGTACAGATATATTTAGAAACAAAATATTTGTTAGATGAAACAATCAAATTGTACATACACAAGAGAGCAAGACATATAATATTACATATGAACCACCACAGAGTCGAATAAATTATTATGAATACACTAAAATATAATAATATATATGTTATAGGGATGCCCTATGGAAGACCACAGTAACAAATGGACTGTGTAAATGATATATGTTATATAGAGATCGTAAGGAAGACTACAGTGACAAATGGACTGTACCCCTAACTCAAAAAGCTAACAGCTTGTTTATTGCTGTTTGTTCGCAACAATATTATAACGTAAATCATAAATCATAAAATTATAGTGGATTAATATACCACCAGGGAAATCTAACCACCGACGAGAGAGCAATATACCAATATATGAAGTTTGCAATTATGTGTTCAAGCAAAAAATGCAGTTCAATTGTTAAAAATTAAATTAAACTGATTAATAAAAAAAACTAATCAATATAATTTGACTAGAAGACGAACTCATGCATATTTGGAAATAATAGAATTATGACATTGTGATCAAATAGAAGACAGCATATTATAAGAACACAAATCACATTATACATCAGAATGAAAGGAAAATATATATCTGCTATTATTTTAGCAGCGGTTATAATTGCCAATGCCCACCATTCAGTTTTCATACATAGTAAAAAGGACGCTTATCTCTTCACGTTCTGCTTCCATTTCCTCGTATGTTAAAGGTTGCTTCTTTTCAACATGCATTTTTGTTTGTTCGATAACCTGCCAGCAGGATAAGGAGAATAGGAAATCATTTGTTATTAACACTAGCGACAGAAGGTCAGAACTTCAGCATAGTCATGGTAGTACATTATGCATATTAATCCGGATATGTGACGCATATACAGGAAAAACAAGCAGCATTTAGATTCTAAGGTGTATTTCTGAGTAAATATGATAGTTTCTAAGCATGGTTCCAATTCTGAAAAGTTTCATCCATGCTGTAAAGTCACCCTATGACCTCAGCACAGAACTAATGTTGTGCCAAAAGTATGCCCACAAGCCTGAATAAGCATGGACCATGTGCCATAGAGCTCTGGTCATTGTCAAATCATGCCAATTTATAATTAGCATGGGGCATGCTGGCCAAATTAAAACAAAGTTTTATCATAATTGACCAGTGGATGGGCTGTCCCTTCTGATTGTGCAAACAGAAGTAGTAAATCATTGTTCTACCAGAGCCAAAAGGTGGGATGATGCAGTTAGACCTCAGTCTGCCCATGATGAAATATAATACCACCCATGTAATTTCTTGACACCAAGAAATGTTCTTCATATAATGACTGGTATGCACCAGTACTGTGGTAAGACCCTAAAGTCTTATCGTCGCTCTAATACCAATTGATAAGACCCTAAAGCCTTATCGTCGAAGAAAGGGGAGAAATGGAGATGATACTGATCACTTCGAGGGGATCGGCCTCCTTGATCGCTTCGAGGGGATCGGCCCTCCTTGATCACTTCGAGGGGATCGGCCTCCTAGGGTTTGTCAAAAGACAGAATAGTATTTTTCATAGATTACTGAAAAGAAACAGTTACATCCCTATTTATAGAGTTCCACCCAGATTCTAACTTGATTCTACTTTATTCTAACTGAACCAAACCAACTCAATAAACAATTGGACTAAACAGACTCAATAAACATTATTCAAAAGCTCAGAAAAAGGATCCTAACATACCGATCAAAGCTCAAGTTGTTAAAATGAGAAACTGAATATTATCAACACCCATTTTCGATAGTAGCATGGCAATTGAAATTAGTGAAATTGTCAAGGCATGGTTAAAATGAGCATTTATTGTCGTCCCTCAAAATATAATCAAACATAAAGAAAAACGAAAATAATGAATTGCATAAATAAATATATTTTCACCAACCACACATGATTCAAGAGACCAACCTCTTTCAGCAACCCACATATCCGTTCCAACTTTGCCACCATTAGAGCTACTAGTTTCTTGGAATTCATCAGCTCTGCAGCACCATTTTGCTGTGTGCTACATGAGCCTTCGGCAAAATATTTTTCATCCAGTTGCTCCAAAGGTGTGTTCTACACAAGACGCAAGCAGGCATTGAATAAAGTTTTATCTTTAAAGCATCTATTCAAATGACACAAAAGACTACTCACATTCAAAAATACATACAGATAACATACAGAGATCAGGATAAGGATACATACATCATCTTTAACAGATAAACATATGGAAAAGAAATCAAAATTTCATCACATCAGTCATTAATTCAAAATTTCATCATCATGTATGTTAGGATCAACATGAATACTAAATGGCATTTGTAATCCTACAACCATGTACAGACAGTAAATTAATGTGAATTCACTGTTAAGCTAAAAATATGTTGTAAATATGTTGTACGTCAACAATCTTAGACGGAGACAAAAATAGACAACTAGATTCTTTAAGGTCTTCATGGAACCTGCTAAGCTAAAAAATGTTATGGGTTCTCATTATGGAGAATAAGCTTAATGGATTGCACCCTCTCTTTCCTCTTTTCTCACCTTTTCTTATTCCATGCCAGAATTAGCTGAAATCAAGTGACACTCAACTGGTGTCAACTGATCCAGCTGGTTTACAGGCAATTCCATCTGCTTTCTCCAGATACTAAAAACAAAATTGAGAGATCAGATTGCCCTTGGCCAATCTCAATCCAACTTGACCAGTAAAGATCAAAATAGCAGAGTTCAAAAAGTATGAGCGACAGCGAAAGAGATACTATGAGGAGAAAGAAAATGAACAACAAAAGCAGACGTATACAGAAATTATTCAAAACGGGAAAGATGCAAATATGAAAAGTACTTCAAGTGCAGAATGACTTAACATTGTATCATAATCATCTTTGTGCCATACTTGGGATAATTGTCCAACCAAAAAGACCCACTTAGAAAGAAAGTTCTTTTAGCATTATTCTGTTCTTCTGAAATTTATCTCGTTTCAAGACCAAGGAAACCAGAAACAAAACAATACCTGGTTTCTGCTTTATACTAGTTATGAAGTATTTGTATAACCTCCAGTAAAGAGATTGCAAGATGCAGAAACAAACAAACAGAAAGAGAAGAAAGCAAATATAAGACGATAAACAACTTTAATGTTAATTGAGTTCATAATTGCTTATATATAACCAAAAAACAGTGAGCAAACAATTAAAGGAATCACTCAAGAGAGTAATTGAGTTCCTGAGGCTTTAATGTTAATCATAGATCCTTATCTAGACCACTGGATGCCCCTAAGAAATGTATTATGACCCAAAGACCACTTGCTTATCATAGATCCGTAAGGTCTTTGTTTTACGGTATTCAAATAGATTTCTTGGTCAACTTAGAAATCTGGTTTACCTCAGTACTTTTATATCTTTTTTAAACAGAAAAATTTTGGGACTCACAAGATGACTAAAACAGGAAATCCCCAAAAGTTCATACATCTCAATTTACCTAACATAACTCTGAATTCAGCGATGAATTTAAATCTAAACTATGATAAGGTAAGACCAATAAGGCATGCCTCACTATCTTATTCATATACTGGCTGTTTACCCATAACGAATGACTTCCAAAACAAGAAATCTTAGTCTTGTATTTTACCAACCAACAAATGTAAAATTTTGCCCTATCTTGGGACATCTCTGCACTTTATTTCAGCTATAAAAGAAAAGGGTAAAAACTATAACCCCACATAAATTGGAAAGCACAAAGACATTTTTGCAGCAGGATACTGGTATTACCACCAGAAACATCCTTAAGTCTTAATCAAATAGTACATATAAATGGGAGATAAATAAGAAGCAAAAGAGTTTCATGAACAGTTGTGCCACAAAAAATTAAAATAACAATTTTGAGTAAAAGTGTACAACCAGGACATAGATCTGTGCATAATAGTGAAGATGAGAAAAAAAAATCATTTACAATTTTACAGAAACCTTTGTCAAAAAAAACCGCTCTGCTCACTGCTGAAGTGTGCCACCAGTTTGCAATCCCCGAGCAGCCAAAGACTAAAACGTGAACTTTTTATTAGCATATCAAGTGATCAACCATTAATACAGAAGGGTCAAAAATATTTATTTTAAAATTGCTAAGATGATTACAAATATGCTACATTATATCAGAGAAGCTCAATCGTAAAAAGCATCACGAGTCTGTATCACAAATTGGCTTGACTGACCTACTAACAAAAACAGAATAAGATATGCCTATAGAGATTGACAAGGAGGTTGATCATTCCTATAGGGATTTAGAGACTCAAGAATTAACAAGGACATTGACCATTCTGCTTTGATTTCTGTATGGGAATTTAAATTAAACAAATCCACAAAAAACTGTGAATGAGACACTATGGTTGCATTAGAAGCAACTCAAACAAGACCATATACAAGATTCAACTCTGCATAAATTCACAGTAGGAACTTGTTAAACTTTTAAAAGTTCTAACCATGATATTAAAAATGGATTGTAAAAGACTGACAAATGAACCAACAAAAACTTTTCAGGATTGCTTTTCGGATTCAGAAAGATAATACAAATCCAGAGAACTAGTTTCTCTGCCTCAGGCAAACAGCATTTTTGTCTTAGAAATGAATGTGCTACTCTAACCTAAACCGTTGTCACCAAATGTGAAAACCAGAGATATCTTTTTTCCCAGTCTCTCTTTTTTCCCTCCCCGTTTTTTTATTTTGGTTAGCAATAAGAGATGGCATCAGAGCCGCAGTCACTGCAACTGCAAAGATGCTCATCCTGGTTAGTAGCAATAACCAGCTGCTGATGGCCATTGCCGCCTCAGCCCATGTTAGCAGCAGCAACTGGTGCTGCTTCTCCATTAGTTACAAGCTATTGATGCCAGAGTCCTCAACAAGTTTAATAATGCCTGTTGGTAACAGTTTTGAATAGCTGAACAAATATATGTAACCACACTAGACATGTGACTACCCTAGAGGATGTGTCTTCATATCATGGTATGCAATTTCGAATAGTACTGTCCGGTACGGGTGGTACATACCAGTGATTTAAAAAGCGCTAAGCGCCAAAAGGCGCCAAGGTCCAAAAATGCCCGAGGCGCTAGGCGCTCGCCCGAGCGAAGCGAGGTGCTAAAATATAAAAATATATAATATAATTATTTAAAATTTTAAATAAAAATATGTTATTAAATTAAGAAAATCTAAGATACAAAATCACAATGTCACATTAACAAAAAGTTTCAAAATTCAAAACAATAAAATTTTACATCAAAGTCATTTATTTTGAAACCTAGCAATAATTTCAAATAAATAAAAATTAACAACATTAAAATCAAAATAATATATTATTAATCTATTAACAGTATTGAAAATTAATCATTTCAAAATTCAAATAAACTTAATATTAAGAGTATACTGTATACTGAGCCTGACGGAGAAACGAGGAAGTAACGGCGAGCGGCGGCAGCGGCAGCGGGAAAGGGAAAGGGAGCGAGAGGCGCGAGCAGCGGCAGCGGGAGCAGGAGCGACGAGCAGCGAGATCGGGAGCGGCAGCGGCAGCGGGTTAGGGTTGGGTAAGGGTTATATCGGTTTAGTTGGTTCGATTGAACCAACTAACAACCGAACCAGGACCGAACCAGACCTAAAATCCTGGTTCGGTCACTTGGTTTACCCAGGCGCTCGCCCGAAGCGCCCAGCGCCTGGGCTCGGGCGAGCGCCCAGGCGGCACCTATTTGAAGCGCGCCGCCTGGGACATTAGCGAGGCGTTCGGGCCTCGCCTCGCCTCGCCCGAGCGCCTAGGCGAGCGCCCGAGCGCCTTTTTCAATCACTGGTACATACCGGTCCGATGGCAAATCGGTACGCGGACCGCCCACTACCGGACGGAACGTGCTACAGTGCTATACTGTAGTACTGCTACAGTGCTACAGTGAGAGGAAGAAATATTTAAAACCACTCAGTACGCCCTGGTGTACCAAGCGGTACATGGTACCGTACCATACCGAACCAACCTCAAAATACTTGTACGATACGGTATTGCATACCTTGCTTCATATAATGATAATATTGCTCCTTTGTGACCTAAAAAAAAAATTGAGTCATGCAAATAGTCTCTCTAAATAAGACTGCGTACATTGACCCTCACACATTAGCAAGAGCTTCATATACTAGGAGATCAAAATTTGAGTCCCGCAAATAGCCTCTCTAAATAAGACTGCATACATTGACCCTCACACATTAGCAGGAGCTTCATACATAGCAAGAGCTTCATACACTAGGGATGCCCCTTTTCTTTTCTTTAATAGAAATATCACACATTACGACCTCTCAGTAAGGCATTCCTAGGACAGCTCCTAAATGTGCTCTGCACCTTTCACAATACCGGCTGACATATTTGATACAAATGTCCACTTAAACCTCTCACCAAAATACTGTGTTCATAATATCATAAGTAAGAGTGATTAAATATTTAAGGTGGATTTGCGTTATTCTCTACAACAATGATAATAAATGAGGTCCCAATTATTTGTGGCTGGTTAGAAAATTATCCATCTCCTCCTCATCCTCACCTCAGAGATTTTCTCACCACCCAGCTCCCTACTCAACCAAATTACTGCTTTTTTGTCTCCTCATTCCAACAAGGCATGCAGAAGAATGTCCAGTTATAAGGAGACCATAAGCTGCTTCTGAGTTTCATCTCACTCCATCTACCAAGACAAAAAGATGGGCTGCCAGAAATATAGAAAAGGTACGATGGGATTTTGATCAGATTTAGTATGGATCATACATCATGGATGATCCTGCCACTGAGTTCTGATGTGGACAACAGAGATACATGTTCATACAGTTGACAAAAGCTTATAATGTCTATCAGCTGCCTAACTCAACACACTCCTTTATCAAGTCTTGGAATGGCGCTCAATGATCTAACAAAAGCTCAATGCAGCAAAGTATTACCTTCTGGTGCATGTATCAGTATACATTCCCAAGTCGATGCTGCTGCAAAAGGCAAGAGAAAAGCTTTTATGGATCATTCCCAAGTCGATGCTGCTGCAAAAGGCAAGAGAAAAGCGTTTATGGATCATTCCCAGCACCCAACCTCTCTCTTAGAACTGTTATGGAGGTTGACGCTAGGGATTTTCACTATGCTGTATAAAAAAGATAAACAATGAAAGAGCTATCTGAACAAACAGATAGGTCTAACTCACAATATCTATATTTGTAAATATATAAGCAATAACAAGGAATGACAATGTTTAGGCAAAAGACTACTGGAATTAATCATTCTATGAATATCACATAGTTAAGAAGAATGCATTTGCCCATCAAATATATGCATCAATGTGACTTTTTATTGGGTAATGCAAGATGACATGAAAACTACAAAGATAACTCACATGCTAGAAAACCTACTAAAACAGATAGGAAGGGGCCAACAAACTAACCTCTTTCAATTTCTCAGGACCAACTTCCATGAGCTCTTCAACGGTACTGCAATAATCAAGATCAATCACGGCCTCTTGCGACTGAATAAGACTGTTTTCTATACCCTTGTTCTACCATTCCAGAACCTTTTCATCAGCCCACTGCTGTTCAAAATCAGTTTCCACCTGTTGCAGCACAAAAAACATCAGTTTTCCAACACGAAAGAAAAATGGTAACAAGATTAGAGTATGCAACCAACAGATTTCCCTCTTTTCAGTTAGCAAGGTTGTCACCAATATCCTAAATCTCAAAAACAAAGCCAGAGGTTCAAGTGTATCCTCGCATGAGCACACAGTTAACAGCATATCTAGGACAATGTAAAAAGATCGTCATTTATTCACAGTGCTCAACTGATCTAAAATGGCTTTTACTAAGTAATTGGATCAAAAAGGGATACAGATAAATAGACACCTAACACATATGAGGTGCAGTCGGTACTTATTCCAAAGTTGTACCCATACACTCAGCCCTCCAACATTGTAATCTCTTACTTAATTTGGCATCTCAAGCAGAGAAAAGATTTATCCAACTAATAAGAAACAGCAACTCAATGGGAGATGCAGCCCATGTTAAAGAATGAAAAGTTATACTCCTTGTTTATGCATCCAAGTATACAGGTCAAACAGATAAATGAAGTCTGCAGATAAATGGATAACCTAGACATAGAGGACTTTGCATCATGTTAAATCCACTAGAATGTTCAACCGATTGATACCAGAAGTACAATCTGAATAAATTTATCTAGATCAGTTAGATCAGAATATAAGAAGAGACCTATGCAAATAGCTTATCCAGATGTTGAAGGGGTTGTGTGCATTCTAGAAATGATATTAGGTATTCCAGGACATGCTCCAAGTATTCTCTGAATTGTCTGCAGGACACAACAAGAATTACCATCAGATTTGTCGTAATCCATGTAACCATTTCAGCCACAGTTGAATCAATAATACCCCACAAGTTGTTTAGAGATTAGCTGGCCAACACCACAATTAACAAATTTTAATAAATCAAAGTGCCCCTCCAACCTTCCAGCACACATGACAACAAGATAGCAGGGATGCATAAATAACACAAGAAGAAACATGCAACATACTGGAGAACAGTGACTACCATGCAGTTCATTCTGTTAAGAATGTAGACCAGACTCTTACCTAGTGAATTTCAGATTGCAAGGAATTTTTTCAGTTTGAAAAAATGAATCCATGGGCTCCCCAAATTTTGAATTGATGTACTCATTCATGCATGTCTAGATACCGACCAAAAGCTTCCTACAAATCAATCAAAATTGAGAAAAAAAGGCTAAAATAAAGTGGCACTTGCAAAAAGATTATGACGTATATAAATTCCAAAAATATATAGGAAGGCACCATAGTTTCAACATGCATAACCAGGCATCCGCCAATAAGACATAAAGAGTAACAAAAAGCTTTGTGAAATTACACATAAGACCAAAATCCAAAAATATTGTAAATGAAGGCATCAAATATGTAAATAAATGGATAAATGATTGCGTACATCTTACTATGCATGCCAGCATGATCCTGCATGCAAAATAATAAAATCCTGCAGAAATTAAAATACAAAAATCACAACAGAGATTCATCTCATTTCATGTTGTGATGTTTGCAAATATGAAAAAGAAATAACAAAATTGCTCCTCACAACAGTTTCATAGGCATTAACAGACAACAAGAAAAATAAAGCTATACATGAATTTAGCCTTTTCTTTCCCATAAGTATAACTTGATGTATTGAAAATAAGTCAATTTTGAACTACCACATAAATTTTTACTCATGGGGACCAGTGAATATCAATAATCTTATACCTGAATTTTTCAACCAGAAATTGAAGCAGAATTCAACCACATTTACAGACTTCTAACTTGCATAAAGTAACTTTAAAAACTTGGACTTGTACGAGATGACCATCGTGCCCATATTGGCTTGAGTAAAAAAAGGATTTCCAAACTGAAGCGTATTGCATGAACATTTTAATAAAACTGAAGAGTATTCATTGACAGTACATAATGGGAAGAAACAAATGTAAGCAAATGAAGCCTAATCAAGAAGAACAGGTGTGTAAGATAGCACAGATCTCATAACAATAAACAGGAGGGTTATCAAAAGGTCCCACTAATAATCTCCATGACAGTGAATTAGTTAAAAGAAAGGAATAGACATTTTGAATTCACCAAGAAGGCAACTATATAATAGCTATTAAAGCGGTATGGTAACTATATAATGGATGGTGTACCAACACATGCCATGTGGTATAACTAGAAAAATCAAAAAAATAAATACCAAAGGCACCAAAGTATATGTACCATCACTGGTTCCTAGTTAAAGCAATAAAAAACTCACCAAAATGTAATGGGCAGATCGATATTTTAAACCATGATCCAATTATTATCACATATCGCTACAAAAGTCCTGCAGTGGTTAATTCTTATTCCGAGGCATAGTTTATAGTTATCCCTCAGTTGTTCAGATAGGTAAGTTTAAGAATAGACCAGTAGATAACTTAAATCATGGAGCTGTCACCACATGAGTTTGCAATGGTACCTTAGCAAAGAAATGGAATCGAACCTAGGCATGTAGTATAGAGCTAACAACATGATCTAAATACAAGCACAGATAATTTTGATACGAAATAAAGATATTAGAAAACCTCACCACTGAATTTAGTTAGTGGGTCTTCCTTTTGTAGCTCTTCATACTCCTCAATCACATCAACCACACGAGCAGTCGAATGCCTCCTGTGGTACTCACGAATCTGTGACGCAAAGGCAACTACAGAAGGAGACATGCAATAAGTTCCAGACAAAAGTATGCTAAAACAAAACTATATTAAATCCAATGTCATTGGCCAAGAATCTCCCCAGCATAAATAAAAACATTGCACAACTGATTCAAATATAAGGTAAACTATCGTTGTTAGATGAAGTAATTTCAAGATGCCAAGAGATGTAAAATCTTGCAACGCAGAAGTGTTTAAAAGGGGAACGTCACAAAGGACGCAGATGCCTTACGTTATCCACGGTTCCAAGAACTTCCTAAAGAGGAAAAAAACAAGAATCCTCCGTGAATCCACCACTTTCTTTCCAAGTTCTAGGGATTCGAAGAACTCCTAACTCCTTGATACGATCATAAAACGCACTGAAAAGATTGATCGTGCCGCTTGCTGTCTGTCCTCCAAGTGCCGCAATGTCATCCCTCCGTGCATTGTCCTTGTCCTCGTATTCGTCAATCTTTGGGAGAACAGATCCAAGATCGGGTCATTAAAAGAAAACACACAATCAAGAAACCAAAGAACGAGAAAGAAGCAAACGGAAGAGAGTCGCATCGAGGGGAACCAAAGGGACAGAGGCCAAAGAATTACGAGTACATCAGTGGTGCTAGTGATGAGATGGATAATGTGGCGGACGTGTTGGCTACGGAAGAGGCGATCGAGGTTGTTGACCGGCTCGCGCTGGAGCTCCCGCACGATGGGCCGCTCCACGTCCTCGTGGGCGGGGCGCGTCACCTCCAGGACAGTCGAAGACATCTCTTCCTTCCCGCTCGCCGGAGAGAGGAGGAGAGGGGCAACGCCCGGATGGTTTCTATGGCGGGTTTAGGCCGCGATTCTTGAATCGGCAGAATGGTGGAGGAAATGTTTTAATGGAACGGGGGAGGAAGGTCGGTTGCTGCGACAAGAAAATTAGTGGACAACGGACCCGATCCAATCCCGACAGCATCCGGATCGGATCCGATAGTGGGTCGAATTAAGTATTAAGAAATCCACTCCGTTAAACATCACCGGACGCGATGGCGGAAG
Source organism: Musa acuminata AAA Group (assembly GCF_036884655.1). NCBI lineage: Eukaryota > Viridiplantae > Streptophyta > Magnoliopsida > Zingiberales > Musaceae > Musa > Musa acuminata. The sequence goes on from NC_088341.1 coordinate 24,992,847, forward strand.
GAAACCTCTTCGACTAAGCTCACCCATGCGTCTACGGTCAGTATGATTGATGATTAAAATTTATTTAAAGTGGTCACTAAAAAATAAAAAATAATAAAAAAGCACGAGCGCCAAGTGCATGCGATAGATTAAACTAATAATAAATAATAACATATAATATATAATGAGGAGGAAGAACAATTGAATCAGGCATAATTTTGCATAAGTTAGATGTGCAACCCTACGTATCATATCATATGAATATCAATTTTAATATTGATATTTCTGATATATTTCATCCGTAAACAAATAGTTTCTTTTTCCCCCACCAAATGGTTCACTAAATATGTCCTCCAAAAAATAAAAATGTTTCTGATATATTTCATCCGTAAACAAATAGTTTCTTTTTCCCCCACCGAATGGTTCACTAAACATGTCCTCCAAAAAATAAAAATGTCAACGATTCTACTCACTTATTTTTTGGGAAAGGGCTCCAAACCTCATGGTGTTTGTGTGTGTGTGTATATATATATATATATATATATATATATATATATATATATATATATATATATATATATATATATATATATATATATATATATTACACGCACCATCAGGAACCCTCGTCCCTCTTAGCAAGAAGCCAAGTATCAAAAATTACAGTCAAAAGAAACCAAGGCACCAGCGTGATATAATTAACCATGTTAATCACCTTAACGATCCACTAATACTTGATTGTAATTGAGCATCACAATGTGGAGGAACATCTTATAATATATATAATGAGGTCATCCAATAAGTCTAATTAAGATCTAATCAACATAAAACAAGAATGGTTTACTCCGAGTCAAGAAAACCTATACAAAATCTCAATGGCAGTCAAACCACTGCTGCCAAAAGAATATGAAATGTATGAATCTTAACATCGACGACAAGAAGATGTAGTCTCCAACTGCTTTGATCCATTGCACCATCAGCGATATCAAAAACATCCTAACTTACCACACTACGTGCTACGCCAGCCCCAAAATTTCTCAGTAATTTTCCATTGGAGGCATCCCAAATGGTGGCATTGGTGGCATTCCCATACCAGGCATTCCCATACCAGGCATTGGTGGTGGCATTCCCATACCAGGCATTGGTGGTGGCGCACCATAAGGCCCGCCCATGTTTGATCCTCCCATACTAGGCATAGGTGGTGCTGGTAAGGCAAGAGGCAGCAACTGTGCATACATATTCTGCAGAAAAATACGACATATATTTTTATTACTGTGCAACAAGAAGATTTCCACATTCCGAACCAGGAAAGATGCCAAAGAAATTAGTTACCTGCTGTGCAACCAAATCCTTTTCTACCTTTTCCTTGGATTTCACTTCATTTTGTGCTTCAATTTTATCCTTTACAAGTTCATCAACTTTACTACCATATTCCCGAATAAACTGCAGAGACACGATATATACCATGATAATAGATTTTCAGTAGTAGACTTTTGAAATAATCATGGTTTAAAGGAAAAAGAAACTAAAATCACCAGAAAAGACAATGACAGATAACCTGCAAGAGATATGGGAAAGCAAAGTCAATCATATTGTTCATCCAGGCAAGTTCAAGGGCAACATCTGGACGGATCAAGTCATAACAAATGAAGAGACATGAAGCAAAGCATTCCTTCTTCCCCTGCAATACATATTCCAGAAATTCATCACATTTATCTTCTGGCTATTAAACATCTATGGACTGACTAGTAACAGATATTATGTTTCCTCTTAATTTTGTAAATTCAAACCATCTAAAAACTCCTAGAGGTAAAAATCATCATCCCTAGAAGAAATAAAAAAGACATTTATAATTATAATAGAATATAGTATGCAGTGTTGCTCATCTCACCTTTATAACTAGCCACATATGCAATGCAAAGTTATTAATGATTCAGGTTATGCTGAAGGTGAAAAACATAGAGACGAGAACCACTAACAAATAAGGTTTTTGACCTTGTTCTATAAACCATATAGGAGCTTTACAGCTTTCTGTTAAGTCTGAATAATGTGAATCATAGACAAAGATGAAGCTTTAGTTGGTGATGTCATTAAGAATCCACATGACTTTCACAGTTTGCTGCAAAATACAAATGTAGATTGTTCCAAACATTTTAAAGGTGTTGTCACTCGAAAATATTTGATGCGATTCAAACATGCTGTAAAAAAAACGATAAGTTTTATCAAACTTCATGCATGGTATGTGAGAGTCAGATCTGTCTAGTAATTTGACCAGCTTACAACACCCATTTTGCCATATTATAATTTGTTCATGAATCTTGAAACTGAATTGTTATAGAATTATCAAATGTTACAGCATGATTTTAAAATAATAATATCATATATCACTTCAATTAACCAAAATGCACAGTTTGACAACACCAACCAATATCTTGGCCACTAAAGATGGGAGGCAATGAATAATTACCATAAACTAGCATGCACCTATCATGATTTAGTGCATGCATAAAATAAAAAAAGCAATTCATACTTCCAAACCAAGCATAAAAAACCTAAGTTGAACTACTAAAACATTTAGTACACAAAGTAATAAGCACATAGGAAAAACAACAAGCCACATCCGAGTTTCATTCCTAGGAATATGGTTTCAAAACCAACCAGCACCGTACATACTGATCAATATTTAAGGGTCCGACCAAGGATTAGTATTGGACCTCATAACTCCATACCAGGCTATTCATATTTTCACTATTTTTTCAGCAATATCAGGTGATACAGGTCAATGTATCACATACCAAGACAACTCAAAAAGATTTAACAATAAAATGTCAATTTCAGTTTGTAGCACCATTATTTCGAGCATCAAAGTATTCTTAAGAGATTCTACCTGAACATACCGTTATTTCGAGCATCAAAGTATCCATAAGAGATTCTACCTGAATATAAGCCCCCTAAATAGACCGAGATTTTAAACTGTGTCCAGGATAACTCGAAAGATTAGGATAAGAATATCACTGCTAGTTTATAATCATTTTCTAGTATGAAAGTACCATTAAAAGAGTTCTACCTGAACGTAACTCCAATACAACAGAGAAGACCATATGATGATATTCATAGGTAATCAGTATGATCAAGCCCTTTACCTGTTCGATAAAATAAACCAGCAATTCTTCTGAAAGTTCACGATCACCAGACTGTGAACATGTCTCCATTGCATCTTTGTAAAGATTGTCCTTCTTGGATAATGCAATAGACTGCTTCCATCTCCCAGCTTTCTTATAGATATATGCAGCAATCCTCCGCATCTCAAGAAGCTCATGTTTTTCAATCTAGCAAAACAACGTACTCATAAGGAGAATAAAAATATCCATAATCATTTAACATAACATTAGCAACTACGACAACTTTACCCTCTGTGCAAGGCCTATCTGATCAAAGTTATCATGCAAGTCAACTGATTCCCGTAATCTATCATAGTCTTCCTCCTCAACATAGATTTCATTTAGTGCTTCATTGACAGCAGCTACATTGTTACTTTGAACTGCAACCATATATGGCTTTACAAGATGCAAGTGACCAGCCTGAAGCAAGAAAGTATTAGAAATCCAAAATATGTCTAACCTTATAGTAACAGAACAATTACATTCCAGAAAAAGCAAAACAACCTAGCTTTGTTTTCTCATAATAGAACAAAAAGAAAATAGGTGAACCAACAAAAAGTTCTGCAAGGACAAATTCGAACCTTTCGCATGATATCTACAACACGTGTGTGGTCCACACGAAGTGCAAGCACATGTAGAACATCGTTAATGAGGTCAGGATGTTCTTGCAAGTAGAAATGCACAGCCTTGTAGTAGAGCTCAACATTTGCAACTTTGACAACAACATCTTTGAATTGCATGTGATCCCATGCATCTGGAGAATGGTTCATGATAGTTGTGGCAGCATTGTCAAATTCATCATACTGTATGTACAAATAGGTTAGCTCTTTCCAGTGCTGTTGTTCATCACAAACACGTATAAGCTTGGGAATGTTCAAACGGGTTGAGAAAAGTTTAATGTGCTCCATTAGTTTTTCTGGTCTATATCTGGCATACAGAACTCCCAACTCTGTAAAGATGCCCATGTGTGCACGTTCCAAGCCAAGGCCACTCTCCATGAGGGAAATCAACTCATTAAAGCAACCCCTGTTCTGATAATACTCACTGACCTCTTCCAGGTCATCCACCTAAAAAACAAAATAAACAGATAACACACATTGAACCAGAATATGAGACCTTTTAAACAACCAAGTAAAAGCAATGGGTATAAAAAATGTTCCTTCATACGATAAAAATATTACCTGAATAATGATATTCAGACCACATATTTGTGCCAAGCGGAACTCCTCAGCATCGACACAAGCAAAACAAACTTCCTTCCATGTCTTTGTGCTATTTGCCTTGCGAGCTGCATCAACAGCACCTTGGAACTGCTTCAGCTTAACGAGTGTGCAAGCCAATTTTGCCCAGTTGGAAATGAAAGCAAATACGATTTTAGCAGCTTCGTAAAGAGCATCATCAAACAAACGATCCCCGACATTTTGAAGATTAGCAACATTTGGCATAAGAATGAACTCCTCAATTTCACCTAGTCTATCAATCTTAGCATATGCAAATATCAGTTCACCATCCACTTTCGGCTCTTTAATCTTCTGCCTCACCATCAACAAGTACTTCACCAGGTCATGGTAAACATTAGCATCTTCAGCAGCCCGAATAACATCAAGAAATTGGGTTTCATCATCAGCACGAATGAATGACTCAATTGCATCACTTACTAAACCTGCCCTTAATTGAGCTTTTGCAACCTGGCTCCATACAGCATCTTCTTCAACACGGAAGGCAAACTCTACAGCCCGCTCTATGCTTTGGATGTTGTCTAGGAGGACATTGACTGCCTGGACATTTAAGTTAAATTTCTTGAAGATGGCAAAGGCTTCTTCATAAAGTTGTGCTTCAACTGCCACCTCACCAACTGCTGGACCATCAAAATTATCTAATCTATTAATGTAATCCATGACCCTTGGTGGATCAGCTTTAATAGCCGTCAAAATCAGCAGGTTTTGCAGATTGAAGTTCCCACTAAAGGCAGAATTTTGTAGGACGATCTTCTCAAGTAGTTCAATAAGTTCATGTGGAAGATCAGCAGTCATGAAAGCTTTGACAGCTGCAGAGACTTGCTCTGGGCTCTTGCTCTCAGGCAATGCAGTAGAAACAACTTGATCAATAAGTTGTCTTCTGTATTCATTTTCAGGTTGAAGAACTTTCTCCCACAGATCAGCATCCATCCTTTCAACAACATATCTATCATCAAAGAAGATATAAAAGTCAGCAATGATGGTTAAAAAGAAAAGCCTCAAACAAGGTTTACTTTAAACAAACTCCAAGGCATACCTGGCTTGCAGTTTGAACAATGAATTTTTGTTAGTAACATTTATAAGTTCATCATCGCATTGACCTCTTCTGTATGCAACAACTGCAAGAGTAGGATCCCGTTTTTCACAATATTTACCAACAACACGCGAATCATAGTATGGGTTAGTAGTTAGAAAATGCTCTGGATTGTTATTGCTGTCTATGATAATCTTCCCCAGAGCATTATGGACATGCACATCTTGGCTACCCTCGCTAACAAGATGTTCCAAAAATTGTGTGAGCAAGCGTAACCGGTTCCTGTTTACCACAAGGCATTAGATGTAGAACACATTGGACCAATAATGTTGTTTCCAAATGTATAATGAGGTGGTAACATCACATACCTCTTCTCACACTCAGCCACAAGAGGCTCAACTGGCAGGAGAGAACGGACAGAGAGAATCAGACCTTTAATAAAATCTTCAGGACATTCATCATCTAGCAACTGCCCAACAACCAAAGGAGCATTCCCTGGGTTTACCTATAAACAACAAAAACAACCAATTTAGCTACTTCAAAATCTCTAGAAAAATAAGTTGAATAATCCCATAATTGCAGCAGACAAATTTGACCTGGATGTTCACTACAGAATGATAGTTCATTACCATACAGAAGACAAAATTAGCATCCAGTCAAGAAATATATCTTACTTTCTGAACATATCCTTCAATGTACCGGAGCATGTTGTTTGTATATAAATAGTGAGTCAAATCTGGAACAAAACCAAAACGATCACAAACATTGATCAGGGGCCTTGCATCTGGTAGTTTGGCTTCCATCAGAAAATTCTTTGTTTTCTCAGGGTCATAGAAGTTAGATTCTCTTGTTACACGCTCAACTTCTTTTAACTGTCCAGTTTTTGCTGCTGCCTCAATATACTTGAAGTGTATATCCGAGTCTTCACTGTTTCATTACAGTAAAAAGAAAAAAGAAAAAGATCAGCATTCTCATGTTCGCATAGAACCAATCCATAACATATTAGTCTGACCATATACCTGGAGCTCAAATAAGATCCCAAGAAGAAGTAAAGACCTTCATAGGACTTAAATTGCTCAAATAGTTTTATGCAAGCATCCACACCTAATTGATCAGAGTATTCTTTGGCAGTCTGAAAAAAGATGGATGTTATAAACTTACAGAAGTTGAACTCAAGACACATTCTGGAATAAGAAAAAATTACCTGCACAATTATCTGAAGGTTCCCTCTCAAGTTGACCAGTAAAAGGTCCTTCATGCACTCTAGTGCCCACTCCCTGGAAAGCGTCCCAAAGAACTCGACAAGTGCCTGTAGTGAAGTGGTTTTGATTTAGTATCTAATCTATTACCTATACAATCAGATGAAATAATATAACCAAAGATACCTGTGGCTCAATGGCATGAGTATTCACAATGACACGTTTAATATCAGGCAACTCTGTATAATGCTGCAGAATAAAGTACAATCAATTGACAATTTGCAACAGAGAAACTTGCCTGCAAATAATTTCTGCAAAGTAATCTACCTGAAGGGCTCGCACATATAAACCAGCTTTTTCACAAAGCTGAGCAATTCGAGGACGATCATAGTGACTGAACATTCCATTGGCCAGTATGGCATCTGCGACATTTGGATATGTCACCAAATTAATCTCTAAAACCTGCAATAGTTTGGAAAGTCAGAAATGTGAACAAGAATAAAAATCGGATATCATACATTCTTTAAACTTTGAGAAAAATACCTTGGTCTGAAGAAAAGCATGTTCAGGTAGATTTGGCTTCAAGACATCTAACAAGAAAGCCGTTGCTTCACGAATCATATTTCTCTATCAAAATCATAACCAGGAAAAATCAAAAACTCATTAATCAATTTAAAGAGATTCCACAAGGGAAAAGTCAAGCAACAAAACTTGCCTATCAGGGTCCTGTAACTACATTACTGATAATTGAAAAAAAAAATCAGAAAGTTGTGCATTTATTATGGTCTACTCAAAACACCATATATAGAGAGGAAGCATTTTAACCTGAAGAAAAAGATCAGTGATTGTATTGTAATCCACTGGACAGCCTCCCTCCATTTGTGACATCATAAGAGCAAAATTGACTGCTCCCTGAAAGAAAATTTTGTTGAACAAGAAAATTGTGTCACAAAAAGTAAAAAAGAATAAAACAGATGGATTTTCAAAAAGTGATCAATGGAGTTTCACAATGTAAGAAGTAAAGCAACTGTAAGAAAATTGATCAATCATTCAAAATACTGCAGTGGTGTGCTATATTATAGTACCATTTATGTACATGGTATCATATCACTACTAACAAAATATTACCTGAGGATCCGACCTCAGAATAGTCTGCAGAAGGAAAAGATAATCTGGTGTGTAGCCAACCTGAAATCAAGAACAAGATTGTTACAGTTGACTCCAGCATTTTCATTTGAAACTCTTGCTACAGTACTAGTCTTTGAATAGGACAATTTATATATGTGCCAAGTTGATGGATTTCTTTGGTGGAGCAAGGAGTGGAAGAGTAAGATTTAGTCCTGAAACAAAGAAAGTAAGAAACATCCCAACAAAAGAATAAAAAAAAATACAAAATTTTCTGGTTTAATTAGATAGCTTGTAGGACAACTTGAAAAAAAAAAGGTACCTGCTTTGAGTAAATAAGAATCTTGTCAAACTCCCTCCGTTCAGCAAAAGCAGCAACAACTTTTGGCGTAGCCCTTGCTTTTATATATATTTTCAGTGCAAGATCATTGTCCACAGTCTAGAGAAAGCACAAATTATCAATGTTCATGATTACATAATTGTATCTTACGATATGCTACCGACTAATAAAGTATATTATGTAATATTGACTAATATTAACAGTTTTAAATATGTCAATGATACCTCTGAAGTGCTTATATAAGTTACATCATTTACCTTGACAAGATCCCCAAGTTCTTCACTGCACTCTAGCTTGTCTTCAGCCAACCAATTCTCAAGTAGATTCTTTTTGTTCTGGTTCACAACAAGACGAGATAACTCTATAGATTCAAAACCATTAAGCTTTCCTCTTGTTAATAATGTTCCAAAGTACTGCAACAGTGGTGGTGTCTGCCCAGCTTGGACTGGAACACTCTGAAAAGCATTTAAAGACACCAAAGCAGATGTTGAGTCCCGCAGAAACAAGTAATTTGAAAATTTGAAGGAAAAATGAAAATACAGTTCCTTTTCTCTCAGCACAGAAGTGCTACATCCATTAGCTAACAGATAAAATTCAGTTCAAGAACCTTCTACAGCTCTAGATCATGCATTTCTATGACCATAAAGCAGCACAAAAACTCTTAAGTATGCTGGAAACAAAAAGACAAAGGACTCCAATGAAATTTTCATTACCTGAAACTTTGCAACAGTCTCCGGAGTTCGAAGAATGCCTTGTGGAGATTCTGCAGCCAGTTCAGCAGCCTCCTTGTATTTGGTCTGGGAAAATAGTTCTTGGAACCTCTGCACAACCTGTAGGCACGAAAAGATGTCATGTTAAGGAAATATTTTGACTAAGTTTGGAAATGAGCACTGGTTAAATACTGACGCAATAGTTAAAAAGAGACGGCAATGCTCATTCTCATTACCTCTCACTTCAGATCGTTATAAATAAGAAAAAAAACATTGCACTACCTATCAATGACAGACACAAGAACTTAAAATGCATATCAATTCTGCCAGTACATAAGAGCTTCTATCATAACAGAACTTTCGTTTCCATGGAAATTCTTGAATAAACACCAAAGAGAAGATGGCAAATTGGTAAAATGAAAGTATTCATCTATTACTTTGTGTCAAGAGAAACATTTAATCTACAGCCAATGTTCCAGGTAGGATAAAAAAAATCTGTAACTGGGCTTTCCAAAATTACTACTGTAGATAGTACAACAAAGCAAATTGCATGTCATGATCTCATGTCATCCAAATTAAAGGATGAGTCAGTATGTGGCTATGTGCATCCTTTTTCAGCTGAAAAAAGTTCCAAAGTTAACATTGTAAACTTGTATAGAAAATGAAGCAAGGATATAATATATATATATATATATACACACACACACACACACACACCAGTCCAATACTAGTGTGTACTGAAATAGCATGCAGTATATAACCCGTACAACATGCTATTACTAGAAAAGAACATAAGAAAAAAACCAATAATGCAAGGTATACCATGGTACCAAGTTGTATGGTCTGTTACAAGTGGTAGCTCAGACTAGTAAATGCTAGTAAATATGTACAAGTCATACCAATATTCTAAACCATGAACGAATTATATAGTTGATTCAAGCCATTGAAATCCACAAAATAAAAAGAGCCTGACCTAGAACTTAAAAAATCTAATGATAAAAGACATGTTGGCCTCCACACAATAAAGTTTGTTAAACTATGCATCTTGCTAGATTGCATAAATTTATTTTGTGATAAAATATTAATGGTTGCTTGCAAGAAAGCATGGAGAAAATTAAACCTTCAATATTTTTACTAAAGAACAGGTAGTACTTGCTTTTGATCAATAAAGGATCAGGAACTAACTCATCTTTTCATGGCATGATGTATTACTTTATTTATGCTGGTCTATACTATCTTTGTTGAATGGTATTGTACGGTTAATAGTCTCTCATTTTCTATTGAACATACAAAGACTCTCAATTGCCCAACAAAATATAAAAGGAAGATATGACATGCATAGTTGCAGATGAAGTAGTAAAAATATATTTGATATGATTTTGCAGGTGTTCAAATACTTATAACACTCAGAAGGCATTAACTATCATAACCAATTCCTCTCCCAGAAAAGAGAGATTTAGTATGTGCATTATGATTATTGGTCTCAGCAAAACATAGCCATCATGAAATGATAAGCATGCGCAAAAAAAGATCAATGCGAAGCATTTTAGACATGTTAGAAAATAGCAAATTTATAAATTGTCAATTCATGAGTAAGCATTCAAACACCAATGAAAAAAATGTAATAAATAATGAAAATTTAATAGTTTACCAAATTTTCAGCTCCCGGAAGGTTTCCTCGTTTTGCAAGGTTAATGGCAAGCTCCAGGTTGTTCAACTTGTGAATGTCATGACACAGAATTATTCAATAATCATAAATCTAAACAAGTGCAAAAATCAGAAAGAGAAATGCTGAGGGAGTAACATACTTGCCCACTGACGAATGGCACAATTGCCGCTTCATTAACAGTGGCCAGCAGAACCTGGCCCTTCCTATTGATCGCATAAAAACCACCAACATTTGAAGCCTCAGTTGTGAGAAATATAGGATCTGCACTGATTCGATTTCTGTAAACTGCTGTTGCAGTTTCAAGATCATACACAAACAACAAACCAAGCTTTGTGATGACATATACCAAACTGTACTTTTGGGAGATCTGCCAAAATGAACAATAATGTTAATCAGTATTTTAACAAAAACAAATACGTTCATTAAGATTTAACTGAAGTAGCTTCACCATCACCTGCATTGCCACAGGGAAATCATCTGCGAAATCTGGTGGGAAGAATAAATCTGCTTGCTTCTTTGTGAAACCTGGCTTCCCTGATAAAATATATACTTTTTACTTTCAGAAGGAAAAAAGGGACCAAAGGAGAGGAAAATGTGTCAAAATCTGGATTGATAAGCAGAGACAATGTGTAGCATGTTATTCACTCAGTTTTCCAAGGAGTTTGATTGATAATGTTCATATTCCCATTTTATATCATTCCTAACCGTTTTCTGCAAAAACAAACCATTTTAAATGTTGGAGAATTCCCAAAAACAAGGTTTAGAAGAAACAGCAGGCTTTTGTTTTATCTCACAATCACTATCACAGTAAAAATAGGACTACTTTTCCATTGTGTTTCATACATTATGAAAATGCAGATGAAAATTAAGAAGCTTCTAGTTCTAGTCAATCTAAATATGTAATTTCTGACTTTTTTAATAGTAGCAGTAAAGACACTAATAGTTGCTCTGATTTTATCATGGAAAATGGTTTTCCCATTGAACACTTTGCAGATGACTAACAGTGAAACAAATAAAGAATAAGAATAAGGTACCTGGTTGGGCTCCAAGTTCAATGACATGCAACTTTGAGGTAATTTGTCCAGCATTAAGCGTCTTTGAGGAAAAACAAATAAGAAGGGAGGGTTTCTCATTCCCAACCACCTAAGGAAGAGATGATCACAGAAACAATGGAGAAGAAAGAAAGGTATAAATGAATAGAACTTGTAGCAATCAATGTCCGATAATATCCAACAATGAAAAAGAAAAATCTAACCTTGAACGATGCAAAAGATGCAGCATGTGCTTCAAGTGCCTGACTACGCTGCTGATCCAAAGAAAACAGCTGCATATTTCCTTTCACCAGTTGTGGTCTCTACAACCAACATTCAATTACATAAAAAAAAGAATAATGGACTATTGAATTTCTCTACAACCAACATTCAGTTACACAAGAAAAAAGAATAATGCATTATTAAATTCCACCTATTCTTGAAATAATAATTGAAACATTATTAGTTAACAGGATAAAGAACACCAAGAATATAACGAACAAAAGAATGTAAAAAAACAGGCTGGAAAGAGTCCAGGAAAACAGATAGTCGACATCATAGTATTGTCGCTAAGATGATAATAAAGGAGCACAAGAGCTTGTTCAAAATAGTTGTGAAAGAATAGAAATGAATGGGAAGATATTTTCCAGAACAAAATAAAAATAAGTTAAGACATAGCTAGCTGACCAGTTCTCTAAACCACACATCAACAAAATTAAAGAAACAGAAAACAGAAATGAAGATGAAATAAACTTTATAGTTCCCATAGAGATGCTAACTCTCACTACCATATCAGGGATTCATGGAGAAAATAATCAGTCCACCTCAAGGAGCTGGTCAAGCAAGCATCTTATTCTTCCAGGGAAGAAAACAAGCAACTCATCTGACTCCCTAAGTGAACTCCCTTTTATCTGTTGGGAACCTTAGATTAAACTCCTTTCCATACTATAACTTCTGTCTCTCATACCTTGCTTGCCAATTAAAAGTTTTTTCAATACAATTTTAATAATAGTTAATGATGATGAGGTCGGATTTGGTTGTCTTGCCAAGTAGGATTACAAGAGTCAATCTAGATCTGTTCGCTATGTAAATATGTGACAGTAAGAGTGCTGCCAAGATGAGACGGACTTGAACTTCCAACGTGGCTAGAAAGTTGATTCAAGTAAGATCCTACATGAAGAGGAGCACTTGGAATGTGTTCGGCAAGATCTGCCTCTGAAGCCTAAGCATAAAAACTATGTAAGGTACAGAAGAAATTCTCAAGAGAGCTTAAAAGATACTGAGAGAATAATTAGAGAAGTAGATGAGTGAAGGGTCTAAAGAGACAATTTTCTTTTCCAAGGAGGTCCCTTTATGTAGTAGTCCCTGTGACAGCACAGATAGTTACCTAAATTGAGTTAGTATTATTCTGTTCAAATCTAGTTATTAATGAGTAGTTGGGTCTTGATTTAACTATCTTGTAACGGAATACAACTTAACAGCTTTAACCACATTTTTTTAAGGTAGTTTAACACTTTAACTGAAACTGCCTAAATGACCTGTAAGTTTGTTATACCTGTTATGGGTATGACATCTAAAATTGTTTGTTTAAATCCATGTGTCATGAGCTCAAAGAAGCAACCTTAAAGTTCATAAATACCCCCACATTAAATCAAGGACTACTGTATCAATTGAAACGGTACAAAATGGGTGGTATGTACTGGTCCAAGCGTGGGCCGGTATGTAGACCACCCTCATCTCGAACAACCTGGTCCAATTGAATAAAAACCAAATCAAAAATCATGGTAGGACCCGTGCAACTCAGCTGAAAAAAATCTTAAAATAGAAATTAAGGCTCCTGTTTGCTAGCCCTCTTCTCGCATTCAGCGTCGCTGTCGCCGTTGCCAGTACTTGCCACTACTTCACTGCTGCTGCTTCCCATGTACGCTGTCACTGCTTCTCCTCCTCCTCTTCTTCCTTCTTCCTCCTCCACCGCTTCCTCTTCTTCATCCTTCCTTACTCCTCTCTCCTCTAGTCCTCCACCGCCCCTTCATCTTCTCCCTCTTTTTCTTCCTCATCGAAACACCAATACATGCCGATGTGCCATGTGTCAGTACATTAGTACTGACCGATACATACCGATATGGCATATCACCGAAACAGGTCTAGTACTCGAAACGACGATCCTTGCATCAAATGATTATAGTAAAATGTAAATATGTTTTTAGTTTTGTGCATTCCAAACATTTATATTATTTTTTGTTAAAAATGATAATTTCTACTTTCAAAAAAAGCACAGACAGAACTAATTCTTTTTGTGCTTTTAATGGAATGCTATTTCGTTTCGACATGAATTGGTACATCAACCCAACCCATTTCGAGCAATTCGATCTAATTCCATTAATATTATATTATATATATATAATCTTAATAAACCCTGATTATTTAATCTCGAGCCCTCTTTTCCTTCTCTATAATGCCATCACCCAACTGCACCTTTGCCCAACTGCCAAAGTTTGTCACCCATCCACTCATCATCCGTTTGTTGCAGGTAAGCCTTCTCCTCCTACTCATCTTCCTCCTCTGATTCCTTTTCCTCCTCCGCCTCTTCGTCCTTCTTCTTCCACTTCATTCATTCTTCTTCTTTCCTCTTCCTACCCTCCCCCCTCCCCTTAGCACATTGGTACTGTGATACACTCCGGCATATCATGTGTCAGTACACAGAATAGACCAGACTTGTACCAGTCTAGCATACCTGAAATAACAGTTCTTGCTTTTAAATAAGTTGAGAAGCATGTAGAACAAAAACATGTCCTGTTTTTATATTTTTCAGATGATATTAGTAACTATACCCTTCAACTCAATTATCACCCTTAGAAGCTTATGCTTCAACATAACAACCTCAATCTATGGCTATTTTCTTGCACATGCTCTAACAAAATTGCCAGATTTCTTTTGCATATTAAGATAATAGGTATACAAACCCTTAACTTATAAAGCAAAATCCTTTTAACTACAAAGATAACAAGTTATTTGAGTTGTAGGAAACAGGAGGAAACTGCATCCCTTTTTTTCTAGTGATTGGAAAACAAGTAAAAACACACATTTTTCTTCAGGAGTCGTATGATGATTAACCACATGAGGAAGGATTTGAAGTTTAGCAAATTGGAGATGTTTCCCTATTCTTTCTTCCTGTCCTTCAAAACTTCCTGTTCTTTCTCTATTCATTCGCATCTGTAGTTTATTAATAGTCATTAAAAACCAAATTTGCTGCAAAATGTACATGACATTGTCAGCCATATATTAGATATCTCCAGAAATATGGCAGTATGTTCTATATGAGAATCCAGAGATGCCCATCACAAAGTTCAGGTTGATATAATTCCAACAAAAAGCTTTCCAATAACTTTCAGCAAACTGATACAATAGATGTCATAACGTGTTTCATTAGGAAACCAGAATCCAGTTGATGTCATTGAACTTTTGAAAGGAAACTAATTTATAGTGTGTTCTGTAAGTTAATTGCACCTTATATTGTTTCAGTTTTGTGCCTTCTCCAGAACTGAAATCACGAAATAGTTTTCCCAGTAGATGTGAATTACTAACTCGCATCTTAAAAAATCAGTAGCAATTTTCCTCTTTCCTGTTTTTCATAAATTATTTTTCAATAAAGGAAATATAGATGGTGTGAGACTCGTCATTCTGCATGTCCAAGATTTCACATTTGAAGCAAAAATCTTTATATATGCAACAAAAGAAATTGCAGAAAAGCAAGAAACGACCAACTGCAAAAACAAAACTGCATAAGAACTTTAGCAACTTCTAGATGCTTTTTAACATTATTAAACAATTATCAACAAATGACCAAACATACCGACTAAATCCAAGGATAACAATTCAACGAACCTTGATAGTATAGGAAATGAATCATACCTCCGGAGCACCAGGTGCAATTCCAATAAGGACTAGCCATTTCTCTGTGGGATCACACTTGTAGTTGATGATCTGATTGTTTGTCAAATTAGCTGCCCTATCAAACATTTTAATAGGCTCGGTTTCACCTGCATTACACACATAATAATAGCACATGTTTCTGCACCATAAAATCGACTACACAACCCTTGATGGGTTCTTTGCAAAATAATAAAAACCCAGTTATTTCTGTAACAAGTGAATAACCTTCGATTGACCAATGATAGACAGAAGTTTGTGTAACTAGACCCAACATTTTAGGGGTGATCCACTTCCAAAAGACAACCTGCCAATATTCCAGCGTAGCAAAGAATTATCATTACAAAATAAAATTAACAATTCCAGCATCCAAATAAAAAGAATATTTTTCATTCATTAAAAATTTTACCTGCTCAGGCATCTGGTGAGATTTAATTTTAGTCTTTGCCTCAATATTGAAAATCTGCAAATGATCCTGAGTGGTTCCAGGTATTTGAGCTGCAGGTCCAACAGTACAGGTTAATAGTCTATCGGCAAAAAAAGGGTATAATCTGGAGAAATTCAGATAATCTCAGGAAAATGTCCATTAAATTCCATTTAAAAAGTTTTACAAGCTCAAAAATGTTAGAATTCCAATTTACTAAAATCTAATTGCTAACTTAACAGAACTACTTTATGCATTATTGTACAAGTAATACAAAAAAACCAGCATAAAATGTACTACCGATAGTGCAGATCTCAGAAGAAGTTTGGCTCTACAAGAACTATAACTAGCTATAAGACAGATATTAAATGCATGTAATGTCAGCATTTATCAGTATTCAAATAATCATATAAAAATTCCATTTTTCATAGGAAAAAAGGTCCTTTTCTTTGTTATCAAACATCAAATAAGCAGCATGTATAGGATTTCATTTGATTTAGGAAAACATGTGCCAACGGCAGAACTGGAGTAACATGAACTTTAGATCCTGATTAATTAGCATGTTATCATACCTTGAATAATGTTATGCATGAATTACCACAAGAAATAAGGTGTAACAAAAAGGCAATTCCAAATGGAAAAGTATTATAGAGACCTTAAAAAACTTGGTATAAGATAAAATGTTTCTCCAAAAAAAATGTCATAGTTTAGAATTGACAACTGCCTATTATGAACTTTAAAACTTTATATTATCCTTGGCCAACTAACTGGGTGTTCTATTGTTGTTTGGTCGAAAGACAAAAAATGCAAGGTAATTCTGAAGATTTATTGATAGCTACGTATAAAAGAAGCATGTGGTTCTGCTAAAAATGATATGGTAAAAAAAAATGAATTTGAGGAGTCAGCTAAGTATTAATATTCTAAAATAACTTGTGAAGTTACTAACTTCATGTCTTGAAAAGTAACGCATAGCTCACCCCATCATCGACCAGTAAAACATAATAACGTTTCAGCATATTTCATGCTAATGTATTCATAGTAACTACCTAACATAAATCAGTAAAAGTAGCAACTTCAACAAAAATATTCGAAACCTAGAAGACAGTTTAACATTACAATAGCTTATAGAGCAGTCTAAAATTTCCATTATGTAGTCAGTTGTGCACTAGTTATGATGACGCAAATAATTTGCACTGCAGCCTCCAAGAACTGATTTGACGGTACAGCAAAAGTAAATACTATTTCTTGGCTTCCATTCCAAGACGATCAACTGGACAGACTGAAAAGTGTGTTCGAAGAGATTAAAAGTGCAGCGGCGTCAGGTTAAAAAGAAAGCTCGTTTCGACAATAACAGGCAATTTGGACATGAAATGTGGCAGCTTATATAGATACCTTTAAGAGCAAGAATTCTGCTGTTAGGATTCATCAGAGCAGAGTCTGCGGTGATCGGCCTCCTCAGTGGCTGCATCGGCATGTTCATGTCAACGATAACAACACTATTCTGCGGGGACGTCTCCCTGACGCATATGTACTTGTCCGATTCCATAGTAACATGAGTGAACGTGATGAACTGAGGATTGATCCCAATGCTCGGAAGCTGAAGATCACACAAAAAACCATCACAACACGCAAAATGACTTTTTTTTTTCCGCATCGTCAAGAATAATGCCAGTCCTCCCAAGCAATTTCAAGTGTACTCCCACGGATCCGAAATAAATCCAAGATCTCCAAGATGTCCTCCCAAAATTCATTATGCAACCTCAATTTTACCCCACCAATCGGATCGGATCCAAGAGAAGAAGAACTGGGACGAAACAGGTAAGGGGGATCGGGAGGGCGAGGGGACTCACCGTCAAAGCCTCCCGCATCACTATCGGAGCGTTGGCCGCGGCCATGGCAGCTGGATCGGGCCTCGGCAAGGGTTCCGACGGGCGAGAAGGGATCTGAAGGCGCCCACTAAGATCTAGCGGAGAGGAACCCTACGGGCGATTCCAGAGAGAGGAAGTCGACATCAGAAACACGACGTCCCTTCTCCCACAAAGATATAAAGCCGAAACCATATTTTAATTTGCGCATTTGCCCCCGCCAATATTAAAATTTTGCATCGCCCAAACAATTGGAATATTAAATATAGATAGATAGATCTATAGATAGATAGATAGATATTTATATTTAAATGTCCCTTCGGGAGATATATATATATATATATATATATATATATATATATATATATATATATATATATATATATATATATATATATATATATATATATATATATATATTGTTGCATATTTTATTTTAAAATGAAAACCTCGGGATAGGAAAATCTAATCGCTTCTGACGTTTTTCTAATTTCTTCCAAAAAAAGATTTTTCACGATATCGTCCTCTTCTGTAATGCTATCATCTCTCTTCTACTACGCCATACGTTCCGTAAAGAAGGAATATTCATCTAAAGGATTGGATTCAACCACCAATAATAATTCATTCTTAAGCTAGCTAATATGTGATTTCGAATAGTTTCTAAATCTTTTTTAAATTTATTAATCAGATAGGATTTAATTCTATGGATTCGGAGCGGTTTAGTTTTTATTTGTTATATTTAAAAAAATTATCTTAGATTTCTTTTATTATTTAAAGATATTTGATGTTCTCCTGTTTATTTTTCATTTACCATTTTATTTGAGATATGTTAACACACGAAGACCGTTAATTGATGAGTCGGTACGATTGATTCTCTATCAAAAGTGTAGCTCTCTTCCGGAGTCAGGCATTGCGGTCAAAACGAATGAAGCTGTAGAAAGAGTCGTTTGGCTAGGAGCTGTTGAAAAATGATAGAAAATACAGATTATGGAAGAAGTTGTATTGCATTGAAGTTGTTCTCTCCCTATTTATACAGGTTATGAGGGAGGATTTCCCTAACAGAGTAGAGAGATTTCCTCATACAGTTAGGAAAATTTTATCTCCTATCATGCCCCCGCAAGATGGTGCTTCTATCAAGGATACCAATCTTGGATCGATGCAATGCAAACAGTTTACGAGCGAGAGGCTTCGTGAGTGAGTCGGCTAGTTGATCAACCGTATATACATGAGAAACACGAAGTTGACGACGGACAACTTGATCTCGCACAAAGTGGAAGTCGATAGCAATATGCTTCATGCAGGAGTGGAACACCGGATTAGCACACAGATAGATAGCTCCGACATTATCACAATATATTGAAGGAGAGGAATTGATGTTGAGTTCCTTGAGCAAATTTGTGACCCAATTAAGTTCTGCAATGGCAGTGGTGATAACACGATATTCAGCTTCAATTGTAGACCACGTTATTGCCTTTTGCTTCTTAGAACTCCAACTGATTGGATTAGCGTCAAGGAAGACAATATACCCCGATGTGGATGTTCGATCATCAAAGTTGTCTGCCCAATCGACATCAGCAAAGGCATGAAGATGAAGTGGAGAGTGTTTACGAAGAAAGAGACCATGATTGAGGGTCCCCTTAAGATATCGCAGGACTCGTTTGACCGCAAACTGGTGCATAGTAGATGACCTCTGTATAAACTGTGACAATTTATTAACTGCAAAGGAGATATCTGGACGGGTGAGAGCTAAGTACTGTAAGAAGCCAACGACTTGTCGGTATTGAGTAGGCTCTGCAGTAGGACTTCCATCAAATAATTTGAGAGAGCCACTAGTAGAGAGAGGAGTTGTAATCACATTTGCATCCTGTATGTTTGTTTTTTATAATAAATTTTGAATGTACTTTCTTTGTGAGAGAAAGATACTGAAAGAAGTGAATGTAGCTTCTACCCCTAAAAAGTTGTTCAAGGGTCCTAGATCTTTAAGCGAGAATCGATCTATCAACTATTTAATAAACGCTTGGATTGTTATGGGATTGTTGCTTGTGACAATGATGTCATCCATATACACCAAAATATATGTTGTGTCACCATGTTGTCGTAGAAATAACGAGGTATCAGATTTGGAGTTGAGAAAGCCAACTGAAGTTAGAAAAGTGTCAAGTTTTGTGTACCAAGCTCATGGAGCCTAACGAAGTCCATAAATAGCTTTTCGCAGTTTGCAAACATACCTTGGGTACTAAGGATGAGAGAAATCAGGAGGTTGTTGCATAAAAACAGCTTTAGTTAAAGTCTCCTGTATAAAGGCATTATTAAAATCCAATTATCGTAATTGTCAGCCCTTAGTGGTGGTCGAACTCAGGATAAGTCGAATTGTAGTCGGCTTAACAACGGGACTAAATGTCTCAGTAAAATCAACTCCAAGTCTTTGATGAAACCCTTTGGCGATGAGGCATGCCTTATATCGGGCAACAAAGTCATCTGGGTTCCACGTAATTTGAAAGACACATTTACACCCGATGATGTTTTGTGTCTAATAAGAGGATACTAGATCCCATGTTGAGTTATGGATGATGGCATTATATTCCTCACACATAGTGGTACATCAATGTAGAGATTTTTGGGCTTAAGTAAAGGTGGTGAGTTCAACGTTTGTGGATGAGGAATCTATGATAGCATGGAGGTCGAGGACGTGACATGATTTGAAAATATCACTCTTAGAGCGTGTGGTCATAGGATGGTTGGAGACTACAGGATCATGAGGTTGTATTGTTGGAATAAGTGGTTGAAAGTCATTGGCACAGCCGAGTCAGGTGGAGGTACATTAGTATCACTTGATCGAGAATGAGGTAAAGATAACAGTTATGTTTCTGAACTAATTACCCCAACATTTGGAGAAGAAAGAAGTAGAATAGAAATGGAGGAAATGGGCAATTATTAAACTAGAGGAGTGATATAGTGTGGATCATGAGAGGAGGAACTGGATGATGTCATGGGAGGCTCATCCAATTGGATCGAAGGTATATGCTAGTGAGGAATGGTTAATGAAGTAGTCTACATGGTAGGATTGGTATGAGTTTGGAAAGGAAAGATAGACTCAACAAAAATAACATGATGTGATATAAAGACTTTGTGAGTGTGGAGATTATAGCAGCGGAAAAGCATTATGTTCAAGAGAGTAACCTATAAAAATGCAAGGATTAGATCGTGATGTTAATTTATGAGAGGCATAGGGATATAACCATAGATAACATAGACAACCGAATACTCCGAGTTTATGAAGGTTTGGAGTTTTATGAAATAGTGTATCAAAGAGGGACTGGTATTGGAGGACTGGCGTAGGCATTCTATTAATAAGGTAAACGGTAGTTTGAAAGGCTATTGTCTAAAAGTTTGAAGGCATGGAAGCCTGATGGAGAAGTGTAAGCCTAGTTTCTACTATATGCCGATGTTTGCATTCGGCGGAGCCAACAAGTTGTGGAGTATGTATGGGAGACTTGAGGTGTTGGATACCATAAGCTGAGAGATAGTATGTCAGGGCTTGATATTCACCACCACCATCAAAGTACACCATTTTGATTATGGACTGAAAGTGGTTTTCGACTAACTTTCAAAAAGTGGGAAAGATGGTCGAAACATCAGATTTATGGTGAAGAGGATAGAACCATGTATACTTAGTGAAGTGATCTACAAAAATGACATAAAATCTGAATTTATCAAAAGACATGATTGGGGCAGGGCCCCAAATATCTGTATAAATAATTTTAAATACTTTAAAGAGAAAATGGAAGATGAGCCAAAGGGCTATCGATGACTTTTATTACTAAGACATGCATCACAATGCGTTATAGAACTATACGATTTAAAAATAGGAAGAGAATAACGAGAAAGTAATTTCTACTGAATAAGGAACGAGGGATGACCAAGACGACGATGCCACACATTAACTGGGGCCGCAACAAAAGAATGAACAGTGGGCTGGGTTATTTGTGGAGCTGATGGCCATTCGTAAATGTTGCCTCTATTCGGGCCCTAGACCAAGGATACCCCCGTGCTCAAGTCCTTAACAAGAAATGAATCAAGAAAGAATTCAATTGAAGTATTGTTATATTTGCAAAATTGAGAAACAGAAATAGGAGCGCATAAAAAATCATCGAGTGTAAATGTGGTAGTATCAGAAGTAAGCGTTGTGGAATCAGTATGAGTTATAGAAATTCCTTTATCGTCACCGATGATGATATCTTCATCGCCGTCATAGGTATTGTGAAGAGACAAATTCTAAAGATCAGCAGTGATGTGATGGGAGGCTCCAAAATCGACAATCCAGTTGGGCTAGTTAGTCGTCAGAGTAGTTAAGAGATTTGCCTAAGGCCAATAGGACGAAGCAGGGAGGTAGGGTCGAAACCAACAAACTTTAGCGGAGTGTCCGATTTTATCGCACAGTTAGCAGACAACCCATCTTTGGTGGCTTGGTGGGACAAGATGCCAAGACGAACGATTATTAGAGTTACCACTTTGCGAGAAGGCATGATTAGGAGGATAAGAGGGGTTTCGCATGGGATCCATAGGATCAAGATGCGTATTGGCCAAACCTCTGGAGATGTTCAGAGGGTACCGAGCATCTTTCCTCTTAAACTTATGACTGACTTGAGCTGTGATAGTCGGTCCGGGTAGTTTGTCCTCACGCTTCA
This sequence comes from Musa acuminata AAA Group, assembly GCF_036884655.1. Taxonomy (NCBI): domain Eukaryota; kingdom Viridiplantae; phylum Streptophyta; class Magnoliopsida; order Zingiberales; family Musaceae; genus Musa; species Musa acuminata. Next base: position 25,015,239 of record NC_088341.1, read on the forward strand.
AATACATCTCATAATCAATCAACTTGTCATAGAGGTCTTCAAATGATACTGACGTGTCACGTGCTTGAATTGCACCCGCCAACTCCTTATAATCGTCTCCGAGACCATTAAGTGTATGGATGATGATCTCTTTGTCACATAGGGAATGACCTATCAAAGCCAAATCATTGATGATAACTTTGATATTTTGTAGATAATCAGTGATAGTACTTCCCTCTTGTTTGGTCACCATTAGCTTGGATAGAAGACTGAGCTTGCGAGTACGTGAATGATTCGCCAAGATTATTTGCAGTTTAGACCATGCTTCGGTAGTAGTCCCACATGAGGATATCAATGGAGCGATAGATCCAGCAACTGAGGCATGAATAGCTTAGAGGATGAGATGATCTTGACGCAGCCACAGTTTATGAGCCGAATTTGGTACGGGACTGGGTTCTCCGGGGATATTGATCATGGCTGGCAGACAATTGAAGGAGCCATCAACGTAGCCGAGCAAGTCGTATCCAAATAATAGATTAGAAAATTGAACCCGCCAAGATACATAGTTGCCACCTTTTGATAACTTGAAAAGAATTAGCGTGGCAATATTGATGGAGATAAGCCTTGGAGGAGAAATACTATGATGCCCTGCAGACATAGTAACTGGAATATCAGAAGAAGATAATGAAGACATCCCAGATTCTCTTTTTTTATGATTTTTTTCTTTTTACTGAAGAATGATCTCATGGAAGGGAGAAGGAGGTAGGGTGAGAGAGATGAGGGAAGAGGCTTGTGAGAAGTTTTATCTCAGCTGCTGCAACTTCTGTGGCGGAGGAAGCAAGCTGTTGCAGTAGATGGAAGCAAGATGCTACAGTAGATGGGAAGCGACTGCGGCTGCGGTAGAGAAGTAAGCTGCTGCGACAGATGGAAGCGGCTGCTACTACTACGACAGATGGAAGCGGCTGCGACTGCTACGACAAAGAGGGTTGCTGCTGTTGCGAGGGCTGCTGCGGTAGAGAGGAGGAACTGCGGGCTACTGCGATATAGAGGAGAAATTGTGGGCTACTGCTCGTCCTAGTTCCTTCGTTCCTGGAGGAGGATCGTTGAAGAAGAATTGCAATCGTTCCTGTTGCCATAGGAAGGCAGTGATGGCTATGCGGCAAGGATGGCGATAGCGACACTTCTTGCTCGAGCGAGATGCGGGAACGAGGAGGAGAGGTCACTGGCTGCGGAGCAATTGCGAGATTACGGGGAGCATATGGCTCTGCTTCTACAGGAAGAGGCAAAGGAAAGGCGGTAGTAAAGAATGTCGCTGGCACAGGGAGGAGAAGAGGGCGCGATGTGGTGGCCCTTGTTCAGCTTTAAAGGAGGCCAACGCAATGATCCTGGAGGACGTCCATGGAAAACACTACAGTGATAAGAGCTCGACGAAGGAAGATGCTGCTATTGTTGTCGCCTCACCTGATGACAACGCCGGGTGTGGTCACGGCAGGAGCAGCGACAGAGGGGGGAGCGACTGAGATGGAGTCATGATCCACGAAGCAGTAGGAGAAGGAGCTGAGATTCGGTGGAGTCCGATGGGGCGACTGGCCTACTTCGATATGTTTAGAAGTGGCCTTTATGGCAATGACTCTGATACCATGTTGAAAGAGGATAGAAGATACAGATTATGGAAGAAAGTTGTATTGCATTGAAGATGTTCTCTCCCTATTTATACAGGTTAGGAGGGAGGATTTTCCTCAACAGAGCAGAGAGATTTCCTCATACAGTTAGGAAAATTTTATTTGCTATCAGGAGCAACTCAGCCTTTGAGCGATGAAGCTTGATTTGAGAATTAGACAATCTCCTCTCCTAGGTAGCCTTCTGACTGTGCCTCCAGGCTACGTCGATGACCTTGCATAATAGGCTTGCGCTAGGTTATCCCGACTCGACCCCTCCGACACATAAGTTAGGAAAGCAAAAAGGGAGAAAGATAATAATATCAATAGTGAATTAAGAGAGTAAAGAATCTCTTTTGCTTGCTTGCCCTAGCTTGGTCCAGGGCTTGACTTTTATACCTAAGCGCTGAGCGACCTAAACGTGTGTTTACCAATGCCTCCCTTACCATGTATGGCATAGGTATTAATAAGGGCGACTTGCTGGTGTGTGTCCCCTAGTGCCTAAAATGAACTGTTGGGAGGGATGCTTCTAGATTGACTTATTTAGTATTTTGGGTTAAGTAAGGAGTAGTCCCTTCATCGATCGTCAAGAAGAGAAGACTAATGAAGACGGACCATGCCGTCAGTTATTAATGCAGAGATATGGTTTTTGCTGATATATCAATCGGGAGTGGGTTATATGAGTCCATTTTTTAAAGTCGAGATAAGCAGTGTGACCCTTGGTCCCCGTGCTTTGGTTTTATGCGTTCAGTCTTTTAACCCACGTGGTAAGGGGGAGATGGTGGTGCGTGCGATTATCCCTATCAAGATATTTTTTAGTTTGTTATGCTTACACTTTGTGACATTGTTTATCCATATATTTCATGTCCTAGAATTTTAAATTAATTATTTTCCGCTTAAAACTTTTTACGTGTGTTAGTTCACATCTTAAAACTCCAACCGGGGTGCGAGCCTACAATATTGATAAGGTGGAAGGAATGTTGAAAAGTAATTTATAGGATGTCAACTTGAGATAGTTTCTCTTGACGTGGTCCATGTTTTATTAACTCATAAGTAATAAAATGGTCCATGTTTTCTTGCACTCGTATTCACCAAACCATAATTCCTATACCTAATGGTAGTCAGCACTATGTTGTATATATCAGATTTGCGTTCATCAAACTTGATAACGTGAAATTTACTCGCTCGCTCCTCCACCCGACAAGGAAATATACTATCCACTTTAGCAGGGTAAATCTCCTGCAAATGCTCCGGCTGCCATCCCGCAAAGAATTGGATCACCGTGTTAAATCTCTGGATAAAGAAAATGAGAGACAGAGAGAGAGAGAATCAAAGATCGTTTGGCGCCGGCAGCGGAAGGGAGGGACCGGGAAGCCGCCGTCAATGCGTCCGGGAGCCGGCGGAGAGGATGTTGGCAAGGAGGATTTGGTTCCATACGTCGGGCAGGCCCGGCAAGCACCAGTGGATGCAGTCGGCGTAGGCCGCCGGGTTGGCCTTCTGCTCCGCCGTCATCACCGCCCCCTGCCGCGTCGTGTGCACGGACGTGTGGGCGTCCTTGCGCAACTCCGACATGGCCGTGATGTCGACGAAGGTGACCGGCACCCGCGACGTTGATTCCGCCGCCTTCTTGGCTTGACGGAACATGCTCATGTCGGTGCCCAAGGATACTCCGGTCATGTTCGTCAGTGGTAGCGTCTCCTTTGCGCATTTGATTCCGTCAGCGTTGCCCCAGTCCGAGCTCCTGTTATGTACGAGATGGTAGTAGTCAACAGCTCCATACATATATGCTAATATATTACAAATCCACGCATTATGCACATGTGGGGAGGAAAGACTCATACCAAAAGTATAATTAAAAACAATAAAAATAATACATTATTTAATATGATCACATGAGGCAGGGAGACAAGTTTCCAGAGTTGGCAAATGGCTTAGTACGACAGATACCGGAGACAGCTGGGGGTAGCCTCTGCAAGTTGTTTGGGGGATGCTTGTAGCGGGCTGTGGGTTTGGAACGACTCATTGAACAGCTTGTGCGAAGACAAATTAAGACGTCGGATCCACCAAATGATATAAATAACTAGTTGCTAACTTGCTAGCCAGCAGTTTAACCCCGACGAATCTAAGGTGGGAGGGTGAGATCCACGTGTTACATGTTTTTTTTTTGTGGTTTTGTCAGATTACTCGATGCCCAATTCTAACGAGGAACATTGAACTATTGGCGTGGTTGCAGCACTTACAAATTACATCTCAGTTCTTCCGAGCTTCGAGAGGTGAGGACAAAAATGCAACTCACCTCGAATGAAGAGGAGACATGCTCATGTAGAACACTAACGTGCGCTTTGGATCTACGTTCTCGTCCAGCCATTTTGACCAAGTCCTCAGAACTCTCTCGTATGCTTGCGGCCTCGAAATCTCCTCATACTCTGTCCAATCTCTTGCCGAGGGTCTCCTGCTACCACAAAAACTCCATTACTGGTCCTACGGTAATCCAGCATCAACGAAACTCCCTTGTCACAGAAATTACTACTCACGAGACTTTGATTTTCTCTGTGTTCATCCACCAAATGTAGGTGTTGAAGACCAGGTAGTCCACCTCCTTCCACTGCACCGCGTGCTTCTCTATCGAATCCGCCTTGATAATCCGGTCCACAATGCTGTGAATGCGCGGATCGTCGGAGTTCGACTCCACCAGGAATGGCGCCCAGTAGAACTCGACCGTAGCGTTGTACTCCTGCAAGAAATTTGAGATCGGAACATTTGTGCCACTGCCATGCACGAACATGGATGAAGCACACATATATATCTCCATGCTCCGGTACCTCTGCAATGAAGATGATACGTGAGCCGTCCCTTTTACGACCATTCTTGCCCGGTGGAGCGGCCGACTGCATCATGCACACCATGGACTCCCACTGGTTCCGATTCAGGGAGTCTCCGACGAACATTAGTCGCTTACCTCGCAGCCTCTCCAGCGGTAACCTCGCGTCAAACCTTGAACACAGATTCCAAACTTAGTTCATGAGCAACTGGGTAGAAGACCTGCGTGACGTTTGGATCATCAGTCGAACGGAAGGTACTACGCACTTGGGCAAGGTGCAGTCCTTAGGCTGCCACCTCCACTTCTGGTACATGTCTTCCTTCCGGCCGTTCTTCAAGCACGCCACCTGTGCCGAGAGGAACTCGCACTGGTCCTCGCGGTAGAGCGGGTAGTTCACGTCGTCGTAGACCCAGTCGCCACGCGAGAGATCGCATGTATCCGGCACCGTAACAATCGGCTCATCTCCGATGATGAACGGCGGTGTGATGCCATGGCCGGCTTCCCTGGCCACCGTCACGTTAGTGACAGAGGTAGCTGCGTTGTCCACGGTGATGGGCAATTCTTGGACTTTTGGGGCCTTAGATCCGTCCTTACCCTCCTCCTGCTCTTGCTGCTGCTGCTGATTCGTTGTCTTAGTCTTGGGCAGGTTGGATTGGGAGTATTTGTGGGTAGCAGGTTGGCCTTGGTGTTCCACGACAGAGCTGGAGATCAAGATCTCATCAGGGGAAGCCTCGTCCGTCTTGCGTGGAAAGAGGGAGTGTCGGGCGAGGGACTCGATGTCCTCAACGTACATGAGAAAGGCAAAGACGACGATGGTTAGGACGACGACGAGGACCGGGAGGTTGCCGCGTTTCCTGACGTAGGATCCGACATGCTTCACGACCGGCGGTGGGTCCGAGGCACCGAACGCAGGCTTCCGGCGGAGGGAATGCATGATGGTGGATGCTGTGGCTGTGGTTGTCTATGGCTTGATGAAGAGGAATCGGTCTATTTAACTGATAAGAAGAGGCGATTTGTTTACAGGATTATTGTGGCCGTGGTTGCCTGTGGTTAGGTGCCTAATTATCTGTTTCTCTGTCACGGAGCTTGTCGTCTTCATATTAATTTTATGCAGACCGGAGACGGAAGTAACATGTTTTCCTGGATCCGTGCGACAGAGAACAGTAACGGGAGGTCAATTATATATCGACATGAAGAGAGCAAGACCGCAGGTATCATTTATATGGTAATAAGAATGTCGGAAAAAGGTAACTTGGAAGTGTCGAATAGTAACTTATGATCTAGTAGTTATAGGGTGGTTGTCATTAGGTCCTATAAATACCGTAGTTCATCTAGCAAGATAGATTGAGAAAGAGAGATTGGGGAGAGGAAGATAGAGAGTCTGTGTTCATTTGGTATCTTTATTCTGTTTCTTCCTTGCTCCTCCATCCCCAACATTTGTGGTATTAGAGCCTAGTTTCAATCTGAACTGAGCATTATGGCTTTCAATGGCAATTCCGTGTCTCAACCCCTTATCCCCATCTTCTCGGGCAAAAGTTATGAATTTTGGAGTATCAAGATGAAGACTCTATTCAAGTCTCAAGATCTTTGGGACTTAATAGAGAATGGATATGCAGATCTAGATGACGAAATCAGGCTAAGGGAGAATAGAAAGAATGACTCAAAGGCATTGTTCTTCATTCAACAAGTTGTACATGAGACGATCTTCTCAAGAATTGCAGCAGCGACAACCTCAAAGCAAGCCCGGTTGATACTTCAAAATGAATTTCAAGGCTCATCAAGGGTGATTACGGTAAAACTTCAAACCTTCCGTCGTGAGTTTGAAATTTTGTTCATGAACCAGCTATTCAAGGAGTATTTGGATAAGTTCGTGGTCGTCTACCTGGACGATATCGTCGTCTACAGCCAAACGCTCGAGGAGCACGTCAAGCACCTTCGGACGATTTTCAAGGTTCTCAGGGAGAACACGTTGTTCGTAAAAAGGGAGAAATGCTACTTTGCTCAGACTGAGATCCTATTCTTGGGGCATCGAATCGGTGATGGCTCCATTCGGATGGATAAGTCGAAGGTGCAAGCAGTTGCGGAATGGCGAACTCCAAAGAAGGTGCCAGAGTTGAGATCCTTCCTTGGTTTCGTCAACTACTATCGACGCTTCATCGCGGGATATTCGAAGCGGGCAACCCCACTGACGGAGTTGTTAAAGAAGGAGCAGCCTTGGAAGTGGTCTGACAGATGTGAGATAGCATTCCAAGATCTGAAGGCTGCTGTTCTGGAAGAACCAGTGCTCAAATTGCCAAACTATGGAGAGCCCTTTGAAGTCCATACAGATGCTTCAGACTTTGCTATTGGTGGAGTACTCATGCAAGAAGGTCATCCGGTGGCCTACGAGAGCCGCAAACTCAACGAGACCGAGAGGCGGTACCCAGTGCATGAGAAGGAGATGACAACGGTGATCCACTGCCTACGAGTTTGGCGACACTACCTCCTCGGGTCGCGATTTGTGCTGAGGAGAGACAACATCGCCCTGAGTTATTTCCAAACTCAGAAGAAGCTCTCCCCAAAGCAAGCACGGTGGCAGGACTTCCTAGCTGAATTTGATATGGCAATGGAATATAAGCCCGGGAAGGCGAATGTCGTGGCCGATGCGCTGAGTCGGAAGGTGGAGTGCGTGAATGCTGCACAACTGGAGGGCAGAGGCCAAACAAGTCGGTTACACTCCAACTTCCTTTCCCGAATCAGAGATGGACTGTATAGTGATCCCCAGGCAGTTATCCTGATGCAGCTCATCAAAGAAGGCAAGGCACGACGATTTTGGGTCCAGGAGGGACTTGTTTACACAAAAGGGAATAGGGTTTATGTTCCCCGAGTGGACAATTTAAGGCGTGAACTCTTAAAAGAGTGTCACGATTCCCTTTGGGCTGGACATCCCGGCATTCACAGAACGTTGGCTCTCGTGGAGAGGGCCTTCTACTGGCCAAAGATGGGGATTGATGTGGAGGAGTATGTTCGAACATGCCTTACTTGCCAACAAGACAAGGTGGAGCAGCGGAAGCCGGTGGGACTTTTGGAGCCATTGCCCGTACCAGAAAGGCCTTGGGAGAGCATTTCCTTAGACTTCATATCAAGCTTGCCACCTGTAGGGGGACTTGGATCGATACTTGTGGTGGTCGATCGATTTTCAAAGTATGCAACTTTCATTGCTTCTCCCCTACACTGTTCAGCTGAAGAGGCGGCCAGACTGATGATGAAGGGTGTAGTGAAGTATTGGGGAGTCCCACACAATATCGTTAGTGATCGAGATGCTCGGTTCCTGGGACGTTTCTGGACCGAGCTATTCAAATTGTTGGGGTCAAAGTTATACTTCTCTACAAGCCTCCACCCCCAGACGGATGGTCAGACTAAAAGAATAAATTCGCTCTTAGAGCAGTATCTCCGGCACTACGTGAGTGCCAATCAACGAGATTGGGTGAAGCTGTTGGACATCGCCCAATTCTCCTACAACTTGCAGCGGAGCTCTGCATCCAACAAGAGCCCCTTTGAAATTATCACAGGACAACAACCGTCGACTCCGCACACTATGGCAATTGGGTATACTGGGAGTAGTCCATCAGCCTACCATTTCGCAAAGGAGTGGCATCGAAATGCCGATATTGCGCGGGCTTACTTGGAGAAGGCGGCAAAACGGATGAAGAAGTGGGCAGACTTGGGAAGGCGACCACAGGAGTTCAAAGTTGGCGATTTGGTGTTGGTAAAGCTCCAACCAGCATCACACCAATTCTTCAGGAAAAGAGTCCACAAAAGATTGGTACGTAAGTATGAAGGGCCCTTCCCAATTATCAGCAGGGTAGGCAATGTTTCTTACAAGTTGCAGCTGCCGGCGTGGTTCAAAATTCACAACGTTCTTCACGTCAGCAACCTGAAGGCCTACCATTCAGATCCGCAAGATGCTTCTCGAAGTGTTCCAACTCGGCTACCTCCCATCATAGCCTCCTACGATAAGCGAGTGGAAACCATTCTGGCGGATCGCAAGATAAAGCTACCCAACGGAGCGGAGCAAACAGAGTACTTGGTGAAGTGGCGAAAGCTTCCCCGAACTGAAGCCAGTTGGGAGCCTGAAGACGCCTTGCGACATGAAGAAGACGTCATCAACAACTACCAACAAGCGTCGACGAGGGCGTCGACAGTTTAAGTGGGGGAGAATGTCACGAACGGTCGTCGCGCACCCGCAACAACTTCGTTCAACGAACCGTTCGTCGCTCACACCCGCATGTACAGCTGCTTGACAGCATGTTTTCCCATGGTTTTGGGTCATTTTGCGTGAAATTTTGTTCATGTTAAAATGGATGTTCAAAACAAAATTTAAATGCAAATTATTTGGTTTCACTGATAGTGATTGTGCAGAAGCTTTAAAGAGTACTTCAGGCAAGTGGAGCCATCACAATGAAGTATTATGGAACGGATGAGCAAGTTACGGATATCCTCACCAAATCACTTCCATTTCGAAAGCATATTTATTTTATGTCGTGTATGCAACTATGAATCAAGGGGGAGTGTTGAGATATGATTCATAGTTATCTATCTAGATTATTATCATGATCTAGTGGTTACATGATTATTTCAATAACCACTTAATCATGATCTAGTAGTTTCAATAACTACCTTATGATCTAGTAGTTATAGGGTGGTTGTCATTAGGTCCTATAAATAGGACCGTAGTTCATCTAGCAAGATACATTGAGAAAGAGAAATTGGGAAGAGGAAGATAGAGAGTCTGTGTGCATTTGGTATCTTGTAAGTGTCTTTTCAATCCTCCTGCTTTTAATACTACATCAGTTTTCTTGAGTCAAAAGGATTCTTTTTACTCGTATCGTAGTATTCTGTTTCCCTCCATCCCCAACAGTGTATCTTTTTTTCTCTTCTCCTTTCCTGTTTGCATGCAGAGGTGCATGAGGTGTAATTTTTTTTTTCGTAGTGAAGATTCGTAAGAGGTGATACGCTGCTCTGAAGTTTAAGAGAAGAGAGTGCAAGTTTTACGTTCTGGAAATTTTGATTTGCTTCGTAAGGAAGCCGATGGAAAGAAGAGGATAATATTATGGTAGATGCAATGTTGTAGACGTGAACTCCCGTTGCTCTAGATTTTGGGAATGTTGGAACGTAAGATCAATTGTATAGTCGGAGATGAGATGGTTCACGAGTCTTTTGTTCGTTTAGGACGACGGTGGAATACTCCCATCGCTAGATCTCGTCGCGTTTCGATCGAATTCTTGTTTCATGGCTCTTGCTTTCTCAGGGACCGCAACAAGGTGTCTCTTCCTGGGTGGAGCCTTGCCTTTCCGTTGCTCTCTTCCTCGTAGTTCTCTGCCGAGCAATTTGGTGGATAGAGCATTGGATCGATGACTCGAGTTGACACATCATAAATTCAATCACACTCGAGGAAGAAGAGGAAAGAAATCAAAAGAAATTAAGAACAAGACGATTTGGTCAATCCATAATGTCTCACAGCCATAAGAAACAATAAGAAATAGATAAGCTAGATGATGGGATACATGTTCCAAGAATTTTACTGAATACACTCACGATATCAAGCATGGAATAATAAACGGATTCACTAAATAGCCTCAGTCAAACCAAGATTCATGATACTTTTATTTGAATGAATTGGCATGCAAAGAGAGAGAGAGAGAGAGAGAGAGAGAGAGAGAGAGAGAGAGTATTACTTGTTAAAAATTTCTTATCATCATGGTAGACTAAACATACGATCTGTTTGGTACAAAGTACATAAACATGCATAGTCCTATTGCACTGATGCTATTATATATAGTCGATTACACTAATGCTATTACTTGTCAATATAAGCACATGACAGGCTTTCAGCCCAAGATTCATTCTAGAGTTCATTATTTGGGTCTCAACCCCTATCATCACATCAGGTTTGATGATGATTGACTAAGTCTATACTCCAAAATTACTTGGACTTTTGGTAAGATATAAATGGCCTCCAGTTGGTAAATCCACTCTACTTTGTTTTCTCCTCCATCCGACAATATGCGTGGAAGGGAGCTAATCACAGCAAGAGGTTAACATTGCATGTCGGCACGCAGACAGATGGAGTGCGAGCACATGTAGTATCGTCTGTAAAGAACACAGCGTCGCCCGTGAGTGGGAAACTACTGATGTCGGAGAAGAAAGTGAACCTAAAATGCCGCGTGGGCCGTTCCTTCCTTGGAAAGGAGGACTCCGTGGTACCATCCATCCATCATCATGCGGATTACCAAAACACGCGACAGATCACTGAATCGCCAAGGAATCCTCAGTTTGTGTCGAAACACATATATCTTATCGCCCGTGTCTCGTAGTTTCCGCAGAACGGATTATGTGAAATCATCCAGAATAAGATCCTACGATCGATGCAAGTCAAATGGCATGGCGATAAGAAGTTTGGGGGGATGGGTAGGTCCACACGGCGACAAGAAGAAGAAGAAGAAGAAGAAGAAGCCTGTTTTCTCGTATGTGCATGCGAAAATAAACGGTTGCTTTCCTGTGCCAAACAACGAGCCGCCTCTTCACCTACATTTTGACGAAACCCTGTGCGTTTAGGTCGGCAGTCACTTCCCTCTGACAGGGACTAGGAAACGCCTCAGCCCTCCGCCGTCGCAAAACCATATGCTTTATTTATTAATGCAAATAGAGCTCGATGCTTATTGTTCTAACAAACAAATTTTAATTAATCAAAGCATTCTTCCCTCCCTTTCTATGACCGGTGACATATTAATGTCAAAACTAGTAGGTACATCAGCTGACTCCTTGGCACCAGAAATGTCTAACCCAATCAGTAGGGGATTCTTCCAGCATTAAGAGTATGAGTAGAAATTGCATGGGTCAATTAGTGACCATATTTTAAAGATCGATACACTCACTCCATCTGAAAACTTCAGAAAAGAAAATATTTTCCATGTGGGAGGCCACTAAATTAAGGTCAGCTTTCTCACTAAATTACTTGGATTAGCCTGTCTTCTCGTTTCCCTCCCTGTCCTTTATATGTTCTCACTGGTTCATGACGCTCTCACCATTCTCTTTCTCTTATCCATGGACGCGAGTAACACCTTCTGCCGTTCGACTTCCTCTCCTTTCCCTTCTACCTCCCCTCTGCCCAAACCGCCGATCCATCCTCCCGTCGTCCACAGCCCTTGTGCAGCTTGCAAGATCCTCCGCCGGCGATGCTCCGGTGGCTGCGTGCTCGCGCCTTATTTTCCTCCCACCGAACCTCTCGAGTTCACCACCGCACATCGAGTGTTCGGCGCTAGCAACATCATCAAATTCTTGCAAGTAATTAATCCTCTTCGTTAGCTTTTCGTGCATTCCGCCTCTTGAGCTAGATACCATGTCCAACTCTAGCCGTACACGCCCATTCCAATCCGGTTAATGATTCGATCGATTGTATCATGACACTACAGGAGCTTCCGGAGATCCAGAGAGAAGATGCTGCGAGCAGCCTGGTGTACGAGGCCAACGCGCGCGCCAGGGATCCCGTGTACGGGAGCGCTGGAATCATCTACCAGCTCCAGAGACAAGCGGAGGGGCTGCAGTCCCAACTGGCACGGGTGCGGGCCGAGCTGGCGGCCATGCAGGCACAGCATGAAAACCTCATATCCATCCTCTCCGTGAAACCGTGGCCATTTCCCGCTGGCTTCGAGGAACACTACAGTCCTTACATGTATCGTGGTGGTTTTTCTTCCTTAGACGAGTACAGCCAGGCCTCCATGTGGGAGGAATCCCTGTGGGCATGAAGGGCGGGGGAGGCCTTGTGATTTCCTTGCTGCTTCTGCGTAGACTTTGGTGTGATTCCTTTCTCCAAGGAAGAAGAATTCCGTCCTTTCTCGAAAGACGACTCTGGTGTCTCATCTTGGTCTTTGACTTTCTTCTGTACCTTTCATGCCGGCAAGGGGATGATAAAATTCATCTCGTCTCTTCTTCTCGAAAAGAGTACGCGGTGATTGTGTGAATTAATCACGGTTGGATCTCTAAAACATTTTGTGAAAAATGCAGATGACGAGACCAACTTCGGTTCATTGCTACCCACTCCATTGAAAATTTAAAAGTATGCGTGTCCGACAAACTCCATACTATCTTACTATTCGTATCCAACGAATCTTCGCTGATGGTTAGGATAATCTTTATCTTAGTATTCTTGAAAAAAAAATTTAGTGTCTAAGATGAGGAAAGTAATTTTAAGATGATAATTTTATAAATATATCAACTCTTCCTGCAAATTTATTTATAGTAATATCAGACTATTCTTAGATTATTTCATAAATATTATTATTAAACGCTTTGAGAATTTTCCTTGATGATGGGGATCTTAACCGGTTAACAAGACATTGAGAGCCTACGCTACCTCTCTCCCATGGTCGTCGATTGGAGCGTGATCCCGAAAAGGTCACATGAGTCAATCATCGATACACGACAACTATGCTCCTTCTCCTGATTTTCCCCTCTATTGGATCGTCTATCGTTAGCGACCCATCGCTCTCAACCATGATTTCGGAAAGACTTGCATGCTTGATCGCAAGAAACATTAATCATAGACGGTGTGGCCCAGCTTTCCTCTTTGGGCGCCTAACACCAAGTCTCATCGACATAAATGAGCCCCCTGATGATGTGGGGGGTTCCGGGGGGACGAGCGATCGATCATCCTCCATCGATCGATTAAGTATATAAGGCAAGGTCATTACTGTGACCATTACTTTACTAATTTTACCATCGGAAGGGTTGGGTCGGAAATATCCCTCAACACTGACCGCTTGTGCAAGGACTTTGGTGGGAGCATAGACGTACCTTGCAGCAACACTTAACCTGCTCCAAGTGAACAAGAAGCATCTTGGGTCAATGCTAACTAAATCCTCTTCCTACTCTTCCACCATCCCCACGTACTCTCTCGAAGACATCCGAGACGATTTTATGTCTTTGGGATTAGACCAAACCGGAATATCCCCATCGATCGACGACATCCACACATTAACACTTTTCTTATCTTTTATGATAAAAAAAAGGTAATCACAAATTTTCTTCTTGTTATTTATGATGAAAAAGGAATAGTAGATTTCATTCTATCGCAAACTTCATTCGTACTATTTATGATCTCACCTTTTAACATATAGAAAGACGGAAAGAACTTCTTTTGACTATTCGCATCTACATTTTTATACCTTGAATTATTAATTTGAATTTTGGAAGGATAAAGTTAAAATTATTTTTTCGATCTCCATCTTTATACAGGTAACACATAAGAAACTCAATGTTTTCAGCTTAAATAGTCCTACGCTTATAACGTTGGATTGATTAAAACGTTAATAATATTTTTTTCTCTTACTTCAAACCTCGTGAGAAATGGCAAAGAGCCTTCTCTCGATTTTTAGTGTTTAAGAAATGGCAAACGCGGTGGAATAGCACGTAAAGAGCTGCTATTCCAACCCACGACCGTGACTTCAATAACAGACCCCGAGGGATTCTGACCATTGCTTGAGATATTGACGGCTGCGATCGTCTGCCCCCCAGACCCCGTAGAAAACCAGCTGTGGTCAACGCCAAACCTCCATTTCTAGTGTAATTTATCCTCAAATATCTCCCCTTTATACCGCCCCTGCAGCGTTTGTTTTGTTCACCGACAGACCCACAAACCATCATCACGGATCCGACGTCGGTTTCTTTCTCTAAATTGTTCCTCTGTCACAACATACCTCACAAAGACCCCTCAACTCCGTCTTCCACCTCGCCCAGAGACTCCCACCACCACCATCTTGACCACCCGCGCCGGAGCCATCGTTCACCATCCCCTGATCCGTCGCCGCCTCCTCCTCCATCGTCCGCGCGATCCACAGCCGTCGACTCCCCGTCGGAACGTATAATTTTTGTTGCCATGGCCGGATCCCTCCGTCTTCCTTTTTTCCGGTTCCACTTCCTCCTCCTCCTCCTTGCTTTGATCTATCCTTCCAAGGCGGAGATCAAGACCCTAGATATTTCCAGCGACTCCCGCCAGATCATCCTCTTCGAGAAGTTCGGGTTCAACCAGCGCGGCACCGTCTCAATTTCTCTCTCGGGCGTCTCCTCTTCCTCATCCTCCGCGGCCGCCCCTACAGTCGACCCTTCCCTCCTTGGATTCTTCCTCATCTCCGATGAGAGCCTCATCCAGGCCGCCTACTACTCGCAGCAGAACCCTAACCCTAGCTCGTACCCCGACTGTGTCCTCATGAGCCCATACGTCCACGTCCTCTTCAACTTCAGAGATCTCTCCCCTCCGCTGCCCGCCGGCGCTTATAACCACTCTTTCAATGTCACCCAGCCAGATGAGTACAGCCTCTACTTCGCAAATTGCGCCTCTGATGCCGCCGCAGTCTCCATGTCGGTCCGCACCGAGATGTACAACGCCCGCTCTGACGGCTCGCCCGACTACCTTTCCGTGGGCCAGTCCCCCGTGCCCTCTCTCTACACCTTTTTCGCGGTCGCCTATGCCGTCTTCCTCGGCCTGTGGATCTACCTCACCCTGTTCCAGGACCGGCTCTCCGCACACCGGATCCACCATCTGATGTCCGGGCTTCTGCTCACCAAGGCCCTCTACCTCGTCTTCGCCGCCGAAGACCAGCACTACATCCGGAAGACCGGCACCCCGCACGGGTGGGACGTCCCCTTCTACCTCTTCCAGTTCCTGAAAGGCGTTCTCCTGTTCACTGTTATCGTCCTCATTGGCACCGGGTGGTCCTTCCTCAAGCCCTTCCTCCAAGAGCGTGAGAAGAAGGTGCTGATGATCGTGATCCCGCTCCAGATAATAGCTAACATTGCTTCCGTCGTGATCGGCGAGACTGGGCCATTCATTAAGGACTGGGTCACATGGAATCAGGTGTTCCTCCTCATCGACATCATCTGCTGCTGCGCCGTCCTGTTTCCGATCATCTGGTCCATCAGATCTCTGCGGGAGACATCGAAGACCGATGGGAAGGCTGCGAGGAACCTCAAGAAGCTCACACTTTTCCGACAGTTTTACATCATTGTGATTGGATATCTGTACTTCACGAGGATTGTTGTGTATGCATTGAAGACGATAGCATCGTACAAGTACCGCTGGGTGAGTGTGGCAGCTGAGGAGACTGTGAGCCTTTTGTTCTATATATTCATGTTCAATATGTTTCGGCCGGCAGAGAGGAACCAGTACTTTGTGCTCGATGAAGAAGAAGAAGAAGCTGCAGAATTGGCACTTCGTGAGGAAGAGTTTGAGCTTTGATGGACATTGAGAAGGAGGTGAACTTATGTGGGAACTTCCTGGTGCGATCTTCACAGTGATTTCATATTCTTGCTATAGGATTAAAAAAAGGTTATAATGTATTGTACTCTATTTTGGTTTGATTGGCACTTTGATAATCTCTGAACGCTCTCTTTTGCTTTGACTTGATCTGTCATGGAGCTTAAGTATAAAGTCTTCTATGTTTGAGGCTTTATAGTATGCATTACATGGACAAATCAAGAATATTTAGATGGAATTTTAAATTTCCAATCGCATGTGTGTTCTTTTCTCTCATATATTTATTTCTTTAAATAGAAATATTTAGAGGAACAATATAAAATAACTCTTGTTTTTTAAGATAGTCTATATTGTAGTGCTTGGCTAATTTACTTGACGAGGGCTATGGGATAGATTGATTAAGGTAAGTGAACTGTAAGAATATAGAGTTTGTTGATGCAGAGGGTAGGAGTTCTTATGACACATCTTAGTCTTTGGACAATTTAGATCACTTTAAAATATTCAGATTCCTAATTTAGATATCTTTTCTATTGAATCTAAGGTGCAAGGATCCATCTTGGTCTTCTGACATGGGGCTTAGTTGCTCCCTCTCTTTTGAATATTATACACATGATTATGTTTTGATGCTTTGGAATAAAAGTGGTTGTTAAAGATTTGTTGAAGCCCACAATATCTCTTTCAATGGTTACTCTTTTCTTATGCATCATGGATAATCTGTTTAGTACTGATGGGGATTGTGGTGAAGGAGGATGGTAAAATCCTTACAGGAGAATTGATGGGTGAAAATTTGAGCTCAAACAATGATTTGACTAGAATAAGATTATTGAAACTCTTCTGTGTACTTGCTTTTCCATTTATTAATGCCTTTCATACTGAAGTTCAATTGACGTTTTTTTCTGTTGATTCATTGGCATAATGGTTTGTTGATTTTGCAATCTTTTTTCTTTATATCCTAAATATATATGTAGTGATCCTTATTGTCCACAGGGCATGTATATATAACCGAACAAGAAAATTTTTGTTCTTTAACCTTTGCTACGAGGGAACTTTTAAAATTCTTTACTAGAGGGAAATTTCCAAGCTAAAGGACCAAGATTAGCCAAACTTTTTGTTGAGCAAGTGATTGTCAAAAAAAAAAGGAAATGAGATTGTGGAACGCAATTTATTTATTTATTTGTTGGTCTCTTCTGATGCATAGAAGTTTTGGTATGCTTTTCCTTCTCTTTGTTGTGAATCTGTTGATAAATTTTCATTTTTTATCGTAAACAACTCTCTTCAAAGCTTAGCAGAATGTCTTCGGAGAAAAAAAAATGCAAAGGTTATGAACTAACTAGTAGACACTGAGAGAAGAAGGCATAAAAGTCCATGAATTGTATGTGCACTTGATAGTAATGTCATCCTTCTAATTTCATATTCTTCTTCTTTTTCGGTACTAAATGTTGCGGAACCAAGCAGAAGACATTAACAAAGCAGAGTAGGATAACAATTACTGTTGGTCAACAAAGTTGTACTTCATTTAAATTTATCGAAGATGAGTCCGATGTTCTTCGTTCGATACTAATCTATTGGTTCGCTCAGATTCTAAGTATGCTTTTTCCGGCATTCTTAGGTGTGTTTTTTATTTTCTAATTTTTTGTTGAAGAATTGATTTAAAAATTCTTAGAAGTTAGGCCTTTCAATCTACCAGCTAGCTTGACACATTTCGTGGGGAAAACCCTTTTTGCCTTAATCTTCTTATTTTCTCACCAGAAATTTGGGTACTTTATATTAGAGAGTTGTGTTGGACACAGATTCAAATATGAAACTTTTATGGTACTCTCTTGATGTAGTCTGTAGTCTTGTATTTTGTGTTGTTACCTATATCAATGGGGCAAAGTGTCAGCAGACTCTTAAATTATTTCCTTCTATTGAAGTCGACATTAGCTCCTTGTGCTTAATGGATGTGCAGACACTTTATATTTCAGCGGATAAGGTAACCTATTCTGAACTTGGTGATTGGTCTTATTTTTGGCTTGTTTTAACTCTGCAATCTTTTCGTATAATGATAATAAGATAATCTTTAGGATCGGTCGCATGCTGTTGTATCCAGAAACAGTTTGGGTGTCACACCGGTTGCCTGCGATATCATCCACCGGTTTCATAGGATTTCTGGTGGTTTAAATTTTGACAGGTTGCCGACCCACTTCTTTCATTAGCAAGTCGTTGAAATTAGTGTAGTGTTCCGATCAAGTGTAATATGCCTGTGCATCAAAGTAGTTCTATTTCACTCAGATATGTCAGAATGTATTTGTTGCTATAGTTCTTTTCTTTTCTTTGTTGATCCTATGATCCACATTTCTTTGTTTGGTTTGTTCTTTTAATAGTAGTTTGATCTATCCTAGCACCGATTGCTTTCGGTTGCGTTTGAATCCTTTTTTATTCATTTTTCTTAATCAAATCTGGAACTAACTCATGGCTCTCAAAATGGATGCATGATATATACACCTAGCCTTGATATGTATGCATCTCATCTGGTTCGCAGACTTGTGTATTCATATGATATGTCGATGCCTTAGCAGCACGGTCTATAAATGTTGTTCTTTTAGATACTCGGACGGGGGGGGAGAGAGATTGCCAACCCAAGTTGAAATATCTTGCACATGGTGTTTTTGTGGCTATTTTCTGGTTCTGTGAATTAAAATGTTCTGGCAGATGATGCAAAGGTGCACCTTACCTTGGGTCTAATAGCCAAAGCTTTTAGTAATGTGTTGACTCAACCTTAAATTTTGGTCTTAATAGCCATTCGAAGTCATCAAGTCAGGGATTGAACAGCCCAGATATCGTTAGCATTAGATAGATAGATCTCTCTTTTTGTCTTTTGCGTCGCTTCCATTTGCTTTTAAATATTCTCGTTATATTTCTCTTTGTTCCTTGTATTTTTTTATTTTGTATTAATCTGTCTATACCCGTAACACCAATTTTTAATTCGTAAGGCTGTGTGCACACACGGAGAAACGCCTGCATCTAAAGGAGTTTGCGACTGCTCCAGGTGATCCGCTATTATGGACCCCCGACATGCGACATCCATCCGGATGTGTATTTATTTCAATGTACAAGTAGATGAGTGGGCGATCAACGAAATGTACTCTGATCTACCCCATCGAAAATTGGCCTCGATCCTGCTCCCACTGCCGCGTGGTCAACCTTTTGTGCACGTCATTCTTGATCCTGGTTCATCGGGCCCCACACCACCGAGCCTTCGTCCTCCCAAAATCACGATAAAGCCCGGCCCTCGGACACCCCGAGATGCACCCCCCGCCAAGCCATGTTTCATTCCTCCTCCTCCTCCTCCTCTGCCTCCTTCGTGGACCTCGACCTTTTGCCTCAGAGCTGCTGCCCCGCCGCGTCGCATGCCAGCGACGCCGCCACCACCCGTGGCCACTTCGACGGGAATTCCCCCACCCACCCTCCTCTCCTCTCCCCATCTCCTCCCTACTCCTCCTCCGCCCCGTCTAATTACTGTCTCTCCAGAAGTAGCAGCTCTCGCTCGCTTCCTCTCCACCACCACCACGGCTTCGTTCACTTCCACCCGCTGCCCTTCTTCTCCTCTCTCCAGAATCACCACCGGCAGCAGCAGCCACCTTTGACGCTGCTCACCTCGTCGTCCCCGCCCCCCACCTCACGCAACTTCATCGACTCGGATGCAGGTCCAGTGAGGCACGTCTTGAGCACCGGGAACATCCAGGTGAGCGAACAAAATCTGTGCGTTACTCGAACAAAACACGAACTTTGATCCTCCTTCGCGAGTTTGATCAAAACAGGGGATGGGCGGTGTCCTGGCTTCAGGGGAGAAGTACAACCAGGAAGGACGCGAAATTGTCGGGAGAGTGGGGCGGTACAGCGGCCAGGAGAGGAAGGAGAGGATCGAAAGGTACCGGAGCAAGCGAAACCAGAGGAATTTCCACAAGAAGATCACCGTGAGCACCGTTCCGTTCCATTTCTTCGTTATATATTATTTTTCACGTTACTCGATTACGACAACGTAATTTGTGAGGAAAATCGAATTTGTGACACTCACTTGTTTCCTTGCAGTACGCATGCAGGAAGACGTTTGCCGACAGCCGGCCGCGAGTCAAGGGTAGGTTCGCGAGGAACGGCGATCGGGAAGCGGAGACGGAACCAGAGGCCTCGCAGAGCAGCTATGTGGGCAATGACAGTTGCGAGCAGGCCCAGGGCTGCAGCGGAGTGGGCGATGACAGTGACTGGTCGAGGGAAATGCAAGCGGAGCTGGCGGCGGACGAGGAGGCCAAGTTCTTCACTGACGAGGACCTGTGGGCCGTCTTTTCGGTGAATCTTCTCGAGTGAGGGACAGAGAAAGACAGAAATAGAAGACAATTGATGGTGGGGTTTGATCGCCACATAGTGGGAGCCGCAGTACAAGTAATATATGTTGTAGGTGTGTGTTGCGTCCGGGTGCGGCAGCAGCTCACGGTTTGAATCATAGTGTCGTTTCTGACCTTCCTTTCTCTCCTTCTCGGTTACTTCCTCGGAGTTCATGGCCTTCCCAACCAAGTCGACGTTATTTTAATGGACGTCTTTCCGTCGCAATGGGTTTTGTTGGATTTAATATTCACAGCCAAAAGAGAAGGAAGAATAGCGCAGGCAACAGAGGATTTGCTACGAAAAGGTCTGCTTTGCTTGCTTCATTGATGATGATAAAACCTTGCATTATAGATCGTATTAACAACAAACTGAAACATGCAAACTTCATTCCTTCTTTGCTTTGACCATTTGTAAGAAAATCGAATGAAAGATGAAGTATTTGTCTATCTAAGTTATATAGATAACAAAAAACAAATTACAGATAGCCTATCTTACCAAATGGCTCAAATTAAATTGGCTACAAAATATATTTGCAAGAAAATAAAAGGAATTAGGTTGCAATTCTAGACCCAATTTCATCGTATTAACATAATTCAATCCACTGGAAGCGTGAGGAGTTTTGATCGATCGACGATAAAAACAAATATTTCCTGTTCTCTTTATCTCATTACGAGAAAATACGATGGAGCAAAAGGTAAAACTTTTCATCAATTCAAAATGATACGATCGTGTCGAAAGAGAAGTGTTGTTTGTTTTTTGTTTTTGTTTGTAGGTACCGTTGTTCATCTTTAATGAAAGATCGAAGAAGAACAAAGTTGATAGGGGATTTATCGAACTATTAATAATGTCTAGCGCTGATGAGGAACTTTTTTTTTTGTTGTTAAATAAATAGAAAGTCACTTAAAATTCCGTAATAGCTTGCTTATCACATCATCTTATTATAATTATATTCTCATATGAGTGGATACTTGGCATCTTCCTCAGCCACCTTGGACACCATATTATCAACTGCATGTTCCAATTAATTAAGTAAAAAATTATGATAAAAATCCCACGATAAAGTTTCTATTAGATCCAAATAAAAATCATCGAGGAACAATGTGTACGAAATAAAAATTTAAGAAAAAAAGGTGGAAGGGCACATTGACCAAAGACTGAATAATTATAGGCTGTCAAACAAAATAATAATAATAATCATAATTATGGGAAGTGAGTCTATGTAATTATTGGAAATATGTAAGTCGAAATAGGTGAAGACGATGAGCATACGAAGAAAGAAGACGAGAGAGATTTTTATTATTTTCTAAGTCAATAATTATAAGTACATGGAGGATCGTCGTATGCTCATCATATCGATGACTTTACAAATAAGGTATCTATCTGCATATTTTGTTAATCATAAGAGTAATATTTTTAATAAATTTTAAATATTAAAAATTTGATGAATAAACAAATTGAGAGATATGTTTGGGTATTTGGTACCAACAATATCAGACAATTTTACAACGATGAATTTAATAATTATTGTGCAAAGAAATGAATAATTTGTCACCATAACTTCGCACTCCACGACAGAATAGGGTAACATAGAGGATGAATCGTACCATGGTACGTTGCATGATCTCAAACATTGTACTTCTAAAGTCATTTTGGGCCAAGGCAACATCATCTGCATGCTACTTAATAAATAGATTGTCATCATCTGCTATTGAGTTTAAGACCCTAGATGAAAAGTGGAGTGGATCCCCTACCTCTTATTCACATTTAAGATTTTTTTAATTATAAAGTATATATAAGGGTAAATGATGGTAAAGTAGAACCTAGGTAAAAAATGATGCATTTTTTTAGATTATCCATTAGGAGTAAAAAGTTTTAAAATATGATGCTTATTTTTTATGAATATGTGCTTTTGTGAAAGGATAAGAGGTTGTAAAAGATATAGATTCGATTGTATATCTTTTGTGAATAGTTTTGATTCTAAAATCATCAATTATCCTTGAAGAACTTGCCACCACTCATACATCTTTGGAAAATAAAAAAGAGGAAGAACCATAATCAGATGAGGAGGAGCAACCCTATAGCATTACTCTCGAGCAACCACATCATAGACAACATCTAAATCCAAAGTACACGAATGTCATCATCTAAGCACTCGCTATTGCTAAGGAGTCGCAAAGTGTAAAAAACTAACTTTTTCGTAGTCTAGACTCAAAGAAGTGGTATTAAGCAATGATAGAATAGTTTCAATCGATATTGAAAAAATATACTTAGGAATTGGCGAAGCCTCTATAGGAAAATCTAGGGGCGACATCACATACATAGTAGAAGAATATAAAATAAAAATTTCAGATTTACACAAAAAGATTTCATCGTAGTGCGAAGATTGGTATGCAAAAACCTATACGCATATAAGAAAAATGTGTTACCTAGGAAGATCGTATATCCTTGAAAACCTATAGATTTATGGGAGAGAACGAATGAGGTCAATTGTCCTCCTCTTTAGTAGTAATCCCGAATCTCCACACTAATTAGCTAAAGAGGAGAAGGGGAGAGGAGAATAGGAGGAGACAACTAAGAAGACCCAACTTATGGCTCTTTGGTTCCCTCCTATTTATAGATGTCCCCTATCAACTTAACATAATAGATCTTGCTCTATCAGATATTGAATCTCTATCCAACTACCCAAGCCTTTTAGATTAGTGGGTCTTTACCCAATAATCACTCATTGGCTCTTATTGGATCTCGTCCATATGATCCAATAATTCATGGGCTTATTGAATATCTAATAATATAGAGGCTTTAACAGATATCTCATATTCGAACTTCGTCGCAACACCTACCATATGTGTGTGACCATCTAGGCCCAATATCGAGCTGGCTGTGAGTCATATATGTTAGAACTCGTTTTGGCTCAATGAACTATTACTTCAATAATAATTTACTCAACTCATCGACTTACGGACATATTATGTCACTACGCTGCAGTCTCCAAACAATACAGGAGAATCCAATTTATTGAACATGTTTATCCTTAATTACCATGTACATATAGTCCCTCATTCATCTAATATCCTAGAGACTGTATACCGGGTATGATGCTATTAGGCCAATACTGTTTTTGCTCGAGTCTCTTTCTCCCTCAATCCAAATGATTTTGGCCAAAGATTTGTCTGGGTAAAAACACATAGATATTCCTTTCATGATATCGAGATTAGATGATCCTTCATCGATAATTAAATAGTCCTCATAAGGTTGGCTATCACTCTTAATGACTGATTGTGCTATATCTAAAATTTTCAGACCTATAAGTTTGATATCAAAGAGTGGAGTACTCATACAAGACATCCTTGGTGTCTTAAGTCTAAGGACCAGATATACTATTATGACAACGGAATCGTTGCCTAATAATAAGATATCATTAGTTATCTAGCATTCTGTGAGTGAATTAATCAGCGAACTCATTCTATAATGAGTAGCTATGAGATTAGTCAGCTCCATCGTATAGATGAGTGTACAATACACAAATTTATCCGATTATCTCGATATCGAAAATATAATAATAATAAAAAATAAAAGTACGTACTATGTCATACATGTTATTACTAACATGATTGACTTTTATGGCACCTATAAACTTTCGCAAGTAAATCTTGAAGATAAAAGGAAAGGAGCAACTATTATACTAGCTTGTTGACCATAGTCAAAGGTGATGAGAGAAGATGAGAGGAGAAAGCTATGAAGCGAGGAAGTCGTGAAAGAGAGAACTCACACTTCTCTGGCCTAAATCTGACCAATAACTGCTTCCTCCTCGTCTCCGACGTCCGGTCGTCGATCTCCGTCGTCGGTCGGCCAGTGTGATCGTGGCAGCTACCGTAGAGAAGAGGTAGTTGAGTGGTCAACCCTGGTAAACTCGGATCAATAGGTCAACTTTGATCGGTAGGCGTGATTCTGTAATTTCACGTATTGTTATTTTTAGGTAAATTTATAGATTTTTTCTGGGGCAGTGGTCGTCACGACTTTTAAGAGTCAAATTTTTTCTGGTCAACTCCCATCTCACTGTATGATTCAAATTTTTTAATAAGATTTTTTTTATCATTCGATTTTTTGACGACTCGATCTATATCATTCCACGTGCATGGCAGGTGTGGCAAATATATAATCGGCAGCGGCTGGGCGGGATTGATCCGAAGGGCGACGACTGTAGTTTCTCTGGCGCAAACCATGGCGGCCCAGGGTTTCGTCTCAACCATCGAGCACAAGGCGTACGCCCGCATCGGACTCCTGGGGAACCCTAGCGATGTCTACTACGGTCGCACTATCTCCCTCTCGATCGGCAATTTCTGCGCCAACGTCCGCCTCGAGCCGTCCGCCGACCTCGTCATCCGCCCGCACCTCACTCATGATCTCGTTTCCTTTTCCTCGATCCACCATCTTGTACTCCTTCTCTTCCTCATCTCGTGTTTTCGGTCTTATTATATCTATAGATCTGTATTCGCGTCCTCTTTGTTTGCCAATCATTAAGATCCTCTTTCTTCAACTATGCGGTCAGTATTGGCGAATCTTTTTCACCAATAACCAAATTTGTCAACGAAAACGGAAAATGGAAGTATGGATTATTAACGAACTTTTTTTTTTTCATTCGCTCAAACTTAAAAAGTATAGATAAATTCAATGAACTTTTTTTTGACTGTTGTGGCATCTGACTTCTATAACCTTTACATGTTATATTTCATAGCACGTGCAATGTCTCTGGAGGATTCGGTTGCTCGGAGCCTCTGTGATGATGTTGGAAGTTGTAGAGGATGCTTCGGGTGCTTTTTTTCCTTGTGTTTCTTGGAATCGCTTGCCACAAGATTCTTACCGGGGGCTTTTTGTCCTTTTCATGCAAGATTCTTTCTATAGTTAAATCTTGGTTTATGTCAATTTCCAGAGACCAGCCTTTTCTAGGCCATGTATAAAGATTTGGATAATGGGGATGATGAGGATCGTTACCATCAATCAAGTTTCTTAATTCTTGGTTTACGCCACTGCTAATTGAATTTAACAAAGGATATTTTTTTGTTAAAATAAACTGTATTTTTTCTCAAGTTTGTCGAGTAAGAACTCTCCTTTTGCATCATATCATTGTGAAGATATTGTTTCTAATTTTCACCTGGATACAGACTCGTGATGGTATGTTCATTTCAGGTATGTCGTTTACAAAGTGAAGGTTACTATGGAGGGATGAGATTGCTGATGGCTATCTGTAAGGTTTTCTACAACTATTGCTCTGACAATAAAATTGAGCTAAAAGGAGGAAACTTCACTCTGTCTTATGAAACAAACATCCCTCGTCAGGTGAAGTTTTGGGGCCAATTTACATTTTGTAGGCCGTTCATACATATGGAATTGCTTAGTTTATATGGCTTTGTATTTTGGTAATCTATTGAACTTTTCAAGGAATTGGAGCATCTAACACTTTTTCTTCTTACACTTGAATGTAGAATTTTTAATATACATGTTGATCATCTCGTATCCTGCATCATCCCAGTTATTGGCAAAACTCTCCATCAATAGAACAATCAATGCGATGGGGTGTATGCTTAATTCTTAAGGACTGACCAATGCAACTCTTGTGTACAAGAATTGTTGTTTCGGGTACCGGACTCGTTTTGGAGATCTGTTGGACCGGTATGTACCGGTGTACCGACATATGGTATGCTAGTACATACTAGTGTTTCAGAGTGGAAGAAAAAAGGGAGAAAAGGAAGGGGCGATGGGGGAAGAAGGAAGAAAGAAGAAGAGGAAGCGGTAGAGGAGGAAGAAGAAGCGATGGACAAGGAGAAAGAAGAGGAAGAGGAGAAGAGGTGGGAGCGTACTTAGGAAGAAGAAGGAATGCAGTGGCAATGTCGAGTTAACAGCGGTGAAGCAGTCACGAAGCAGCGGCAGCAGCAAAGAACGTGAGAAGAGGGCTCATGTTTGCAAGCCCTAATTTCTATTTTAAGTTATTTTCTTATTTTAATGTCGAGTTGGATGGGCCTCGTTGCTTTTTTTATTTTTTAATTACTTTCACCGAACTAGATCGGGCTGCCCAAAACAGGGGTGATACATGTACCGACCCATGCCTGTACCAGTACATACCACCCATTTTGTACCGTTTTGAGATGTACAACAATCATTGCTTAGGTATACATACAACCAAGGTTTGAAATACCGTATCGGCGTTTCGACATTCGTTCGGTACGATACGATATAGTATACCGAGCGATATATCGTTCGGTATATCGCTCAGTATATATATATATATATATATATATATATATATATATATATATATATATATATATATATGTATATGTATATGTATATATATATACACATACATAAATAAATAAATAAATATATATATATATATATACATACATAGTTTTGAATAATACCGCCCGTATCGGGCGGTACGTATCGGTCCGTCAGTTGACTAGTACACGGACTGTCCGTTACCGGATGGTATATATATATATATATATATATATATATATATATATATATATATATATATACACACACATGGTTCATCTTACCGGTCCATATCGGTGTACCAATTAACTGTTGGTACGGTACATATCGAGCTGTACCGAGTCATACCGAGTGTACCGATACATAGTACATGGAGATGTACTGATGTATCGCCCATACTGGTCCCTTGTCAGACCAGTACATACCGTCGTACTGAGCGGTATGCTGTGGTATGACGAACCTTGATTTTACATTATATATTTGATATTCTGTGAACTAGTATACTTTCAGGCATTATCAGCTCATGATTATTAAACTCCTGGTTCATAAGCAACCTACAAGGTTTGGCATTGTTCCTATCAATGATCAAAATTCTAGTCATACTGATATATGGTCCGGCTCGTTTTTACTGGTCCAACCTCTAGGCAGTAAGCTGCATTACTGCCTACAGTGGTACCAGGTTTTATT
Source organism: Musa acuminata AAA Group (assembly GCF_036884655.1). Lineage (NCBI taxonomy): Eukaryota > Viridiplantae > Streptophyta > Magnoliopsida > Zingiberales > Musaceae > Musa > Musa acuminata. Next base: position 25,042,315 of record NC_088341.1, read on the forward strand.
GATTTGACTGGTTTTATCATTGGGTGGTTAGTGGAATCAGCTATACTGCCTGGTTTGTTATATACCTGCTGAATAAGCGGTTTTGGTTCAAAAACATAATTTACCTCTTGATTTCAGAAAAACTGCCCAGAAATCAGGTGATATTCTGACCTCTTGTATGATTCAGCTTTGAAACAGCTTAACCCAATCAGTTAACATCAAAAAGCAAGCATGATAGCAAGTTGCAGCCTGCCTGATATCTACAATTGTTGTGTTCATTGATCATTGAGCAACATGATGTTTTGAAAGGAAGACAAAAAGAAGATAAGAAGATGAGAAAGAGTAGGATCAAGAAAAAGTAGCTGATAGCAATCTGTAGTATGTTACATTATTTCTTCTTCATTTAAATTATATTGTTTTTTAACCAACCAGTAGAGGATGGTGTACTGGTTGGTACCACATGACCATGGTCTTGGTTCATATCACCTAATAAATTCATTTTTTTATGCAACAAAATAAACTTAGAATGAACCAAGATTAAAAATTAGGATTCTGTGAGTGCAAGACTGCCTTGTATAAACTAGTTCCAGATGGCTATGGCCTGACAATTATATGATGGTTTCCACCAGATTCATTTCCTGACATGTGTTATGTTTGATTCATGTTTGGAACCTAGGTGGTTTAATACATGATTTAGATTACTAGCTCGGTAGAAATTGGTATTATAAATTATAATATTCACCTATTGGCTTAGGTGAAGATCAATGTTATGTTTGCCACTCTTCACAAAAGTTGAACCAATGTCTTTAGCACCGGACCCTAATTTTCTCCTTTAACTTTATTGTGGCTTGAATGAATTGTTGGAAGCAAGGTTCGCAATACCGTACCGTATCGGTATTTCGACCTGGGCTTGGTACCGGTATGGTACGGTATACCGAGCGGTACATCCAGGTGTGCCGAGTACTGTAGCACTGCTATATTGCTACAGTGCACCCGGACCGGTAACAGGCAGTCCGCGTACCGACAACCTGTCGGACCGGTACATACCGCCCGTACCGGGCGGTACGGTTCGGTACAGCAGACCCTGGTTGGAAGTCTGAAAAAGATAAACTTTGAACAACTATTAAAAATTAGTAAGGAGTTTGCACAAACTAGATGAGTAAACATGTCCTACTCAATTTAGATTCAATGTTAAAGGGCAAAATACCTCGTGCTATGACCTGGGAAAATGTTAAAACCACTATGACTTTTGAAAGTTGAAAACCTTGTAGGAAGAATTGCCAGTTCTTTCTGGGAGCTTCTTGTTCTCAAGTCACTTATCTGATAGAGGATATGCACTTTAGTTTCTTATGATGACTATTTGGAATTTATGGTAATAAGGATCAAACTCTGCAGTCTGGATCTTAAAATTATAGTCTGGATCACAGTGCAAACTGATCCATCCTACATATGATGTGCTGTATACTCTTACTGGAAGGTAGACCTTGGTGAAAGAATTTGAACTAAGAATTCTTTTGAAGATTGTTTCAGTATTGCTGCTTAGAATATGGAAAGGGGTGATTTTATTCACTTGAAGACATTATGCAAATAGAAAAATGTCTGACTTGCAGCTTTAGTTGGATATATTATTAGTAAGCCTTATAGCACCCTACTTCCATAAAAAAATGCACTATTATCTTTCTAGTAGTAACAGAATTAATGATCATAAGCTGACAAAAAAAATTTAACCGTCAGCTAGATTTTATGCTTTGATGTTTTTTCGGACTGGGTTCTAATCTTAAGTTTTGTTTTCTTTACAGACTGGGCTTTCTGGTTCAAGTGCAATAGTTTGTGCTGCCCTTAACTGCCTCCTTGACTTCTTCAAAGTTAGACATCTTGTAAAAGTTGACATCAGACCTGAGTTGATTCTTAGTGCGGAAAAGGAACTTGGAATAGTTGCTGGTCTTCAAGATCGGGTTGTGCAGGTCTATGGAGGCCTTGTCTACATGGTATAGTAAATTTATGAACTTTTGTTAGATAAAAATCGTTTAAAAATTTAATGTATGTAAAGAATGGTTCCCTATTATCATGTACACATATTGTGACACCAATTTCTCTATACTTTTTGCCTATCTGCCCTAATATGTGCACATTTTTGGATCTCTGCTTGTCTTTGCGTATTCGATTGACAAATGAACTTTATTCTCACAATTAAATTGGCAGGACTTCAACAAGGAACATATGGATAAACTGGGACATGGTTTGTATGTTCCCATGGATATTGGTCTTCTTCCTCCTCTCCATGTAATATATGCTGAGAATCCAAGTGACTCTGGGAAGGTTTGTTCAGTATAATATGTTTTGAATCCCACACTAAGCTAATTGTAGTTTATCTTGATATCTGCTGCTAGTAGATCTTAAGTGAGTGGAGCAGCTCTCCGTTAGATGAGATCTTTACAAAAATAAAAGTAAAAAATGCATAATTAATTTCAGTTTTTGACTTGTTACCTTATCCATTATATGCATATACTGAAGGAGCCATCATATTTTGCAATTTTGCATCTCTATCAAAATAAGATGATATAGATGTATAGTGGAATTTTTTGTTTAGTGTGTTATGATATTTAAATCTATGATTAATGAACAGAAAATTATTGGCCCCAGTAGAACAAATAAAATTCATAATTTTGTTCTTTGTCACCATCTTTACCTTGTCAGTCTTTCTTTTTTCATATAACTAAAATGACCTCAAATAATTTCAACTCAGAAGTGAACTTGTCAACTTTGCCTTGTCGAAAAGTTGAACACAAGGCAGAAGAAACATCACACTCAAAGTAAACCACTTTAGGTGAGAGAACCCTCCAAATGAGAAGCCATAGAAGTTTAAAAATGAAAGAATGTTGTCTACAGTAAATAATTGTTCCTTTTATAGCATGATGTGGTATTTTGGCGGTACAACTGCAATGCTAAATGTTGCTGAATGTACATTCAGCAACATTATAACAAGATTAGTGAATATGCCAGTTATACACAGCTGAATTTCACTTCCAAATCTCTATTATACCAATCAATACTTCGGGTTTTATCAGTTCAACGATTTGTTGTTATGCAGATCAGATAATTTTGTCCAGTCTGATCCAAAACCAAGCTAATTATCTCGTAATCTCATCACATCAGATTTATCAAGTAGTAACTTGATTGGTACCCAACTATATAGAGCAATAAGCCTATTACCCACTACTGCTACCTCCATACCCCTTTCATTCTTTTTCTTCTCTTTTTTTTTACTGTTCTTCAACCACTCCATTTTGCCTTCTCCTTCGCTGTTGGGCCACCATCTTCTTTGCTTTGCTGCTTCTCCTCCTTCAATACTCATTCCTTCACTATGTCGCTATCTCTCCCCTGGTACACATTATTGCTCCACCTCTGCTACACATTTGCATTGCCATGTCACCATTTCTTTTGCCGCATGGCGCAACTCCTGCCTCCTTTTCCTCCTCTTCTTACTTTTCTCTCTCCCTCTCTCTGCTAATCCAATTAGTTTCAACCAGTACCGACACTTTCTAAACTATACAGCAGTACCAAATCAATCCAGCCAAATGTCATAAGAAGTTTAGTTTGGTGGAATGACTTGCTTGATTACAATATGTATGTCAGTTTGATTTTCTGGTACCAAAATTTTGTTGGTTGCATTTTTTTCTATTATTGGCTAGTCTTGGATCTTCAGCATGTTTTTTGCTATATTATTCTTACATTCGCTGTCTTTTCTGCCTTCTTTTAGGTAATATTATTTTAAAACTGTGATATTACAATCTCCTCATCTGAGCCTTATATGAAGTAGCGTTCAAGAGCTTTCAAGTTGCAGCTGCCATATCATGTTTTATAAGCTAACAACTAGCAATTTAATTTTTTATTTGTTGCAACGTAATCATGGAACTGTAATTATAATTGGTGATATAGGTGCATAGCACTGTTCGCCAAAAGTGGCTAGATGGTGACAAGTTCATAAGATCTTCAATGGAAGAAGTAGGAGAGCTAGCCCTAGAGGGTCGTGAAGTTTTACTCCAAAAGAATTTCAAAGAACTTGCAATGTTGATGAATCGCAACTTTGATCTTCGAAGGTATGTGACTATGATAAGGACTTTATTATTGGTTTGTTTGCTTAATGGATCTATATTGTCTTGCAAATCTTTCCTCTAAATTTTCTGACTGGCAACTATGTACTGGAGTGCACATTGTATGCCTAAGAATGTAAGGGGCAAAATTTCCTCAAAACGAACAAAATTGTAAGAAACAATGAATGGTAAAAATGATCAATTATCCCTAAACTAAATAGGAACAACTGAAAGTTCTCATTCAAGTCAAATTTACTACTTAAGGTAGCAACCAATATATATTTTCTAGGATTAAAGCTCCTAACTTTGCTACTTTAATATATGGGGAAATAGAATCATCCACACAATATATATCGTAGTACTAAGCTACTAACCTGATATAGGGATTATAACACATGGACGGTTGTCAACATTTCATCTTCATCTGGTCAGCACCTAGTCACCTTCATGCAGCTAACATGTCTCTACCATCTGGCCCACATCCCGACCCAATTCAACCAACAAGTCATATAAGGCCAAAGACACCTTTGCATTATCGAGGGGTTCGACTCAACTTCACACAATTGGCCACACAACACCTACGGAAAGCTGACTCAGTAAGTCATTACCCCGCATTCCTCAGGTTTGACGAATTACTTCATGATCCCATTCATGACTGGATGATGCGCTTACCCATTCTTGGCATTAATCATGATCTCAGACTCAATAATTGTATTCCACACTATAAAAAAGCCTCCCCCCAAGTGTATCATCGGTCATCTGAGAGATTATGATACAAATTATGCCTTATTGATTCGGTATTTAATTGAATCCAAACTAACATAAGCATCGGAGGGTTTTTGTTGGACACGTCCCCCACCATAGTTTTGCAAGTTTCAACCCGAACATTCTCATCCAAAATCATCGCAACAAGACAGTCTCAGAAGTGGACTTCTATTGGCATCAAATCTCCATCCACATCGGACAATCAAAATCTGACTTAAACTAATTTAATTACATAAATTAGAGAAAATGAACAAGGATGCCTTCAGGGCTGACCATGTTATAGATATGTTATTAACACCTCCAGTACTACTAAAACACTCTTTTGCTTGTTTGTTATTATAATTATGAGAATGAATCCAAACTTTCCCGGTTAAATAACTGGTCATTCCATCATCGTTAGGATCAATTGTTGTGTCACTCATCATTATTAGTGTTATACCTCTTAGGTACTACCTAGAATAATCTATCAATTTGTGTGAAGAAAATTAAATAGAAAACCCGTTTGAGCTAATGGTATTTTTGTTAAACACTGTTCCAAGTTTTCTTTCAGTCTTAGTTGAACTTAACTCCTTAACGGAGCTCTGGGGTTGGATACCCTAATAAGTGGAAGGGTGGCTGCTTCAGCATTGTCAGTCTTAATCAAACATAGACTGTGGCTACGTTGTGCTTAAATGGCAATTGTCAACTCTCCTGTCTTTGGCTTTTTGTGCTCTCGAAGGATTTCAAGGTTGATCGCACTTTTGTTTCTTTACAAATTGTACATTGGTTGCTGGATCTCTTCTACGAACATCCCTAAGATCTGCTAGACTTATCCTACATTCAGGGGAATTCTCATTTTGAGTCCTCATATATTTCCTTCCAATCTTCATCAATTTTTCAAACATGCATCTCAAGCCTTGAAAATAGCCTTCTTTGGCAGTACACTTGGCTATGCACTCCATAACAGGTCTCGCTCACTTCAGATCCCATTTGGTTCCAAATTATCGTGTCAATTTTGTAGTTGTAAGCTTGAGACAAGCTGGGAAGGTTATTTTTCATGGTTTGAGTTGGCTGCTCCAATTGGACCTTCACTAGTCCATCATTCTTCTCACCGTTAATGAGCATGACTTTAATGTTTCAGAGTTTCTTTGTAAACCACTTCTAACTTAGGACAAAATCAATACAATGACATCAATGCAGTAGAGGGTGAGAGAGATGGTCCTCACAGGAACTAATGAAAATGTTGATACATCTTGTAGCATACTCAATTACCATAAATATATTAAACCTGTTTAAGTAATGGGCATTCTTAAAATTGATTTTTCTTGAAAGTTTTTTATTTTGTTGCATATTTCCGGGACAGCTATTATTGTCTAGTCATCCCTTCATCACACTCTCTCACTTCATGTATCGGCCTGTTGAACTCTGGATGCTTACTTGCAGACATGTACTATTATACTTTGCAGTGATTCACCTTTACTGTTCCATAAGGAGTTATCCAGAGGGGAATATAATAAAGAAAATTAGAAATATATGTTATGTAGATCCACATTAGTTAGGATTGGACTATCTCAATGTTCTTTGTTTATGAAAGATGGTTATTAGGGGTTGTACATCTTTTCGTTCAATGCTGCTAATGGAATACGACCTTGCCTTTATCTTTGTGATCTGACCCAGGCAAATGTTCGGAGACGATGTTCTAGGTTCTCTCAACATCAAGATGGTTGAGGTAGCTCGGAGTGTCGGGGCTGCATGTAAATTTACAGGTAGTGGAGGAGCCGTGGTGGCTTTCTGCCCTGAAGGACCTGCTCAAATAAAAAATCTGGAGGCGGCTTGCACGAAGGCTGGGCTTAAGATGCAACAGGTTGTAGTTGTACCTTCTGTTCTTCAAGATGAAGATTTGAAAAACTGGTCCCAGTGATTGATTTGAGCCCCGAAGCTGCAACCATTGGAGGAGTCTTGCACGAAGGCTGGGTTTAAGATGCAACAGGTTGTAGTTGTGCCTTGTTTTCTTCAACATGAAGATTTGCAAACTTGGTCCCAGTGATTGGAGCCTGGAAACTGCAGTCTTTTCAAGTCGTGTTATGAAGAGATAAATATGAAGTAGGATACAACTATGAAGAGATGGGATATGCGTATTGTTTCGTTTTCGTTTCATAATTGATGCCTACCAGAGGAGAAAAGCTATTCGCGAGCTATGTTCTGTCAGGTTGCATATCAACAGGTCACTTTAATCCTCGATTTATTTTCTTCGTCCAAGCGTAAATTGCCTATTGATCTCTCTTCATCATTGTAAATTAATCTGACAATATGATCACCCATGATGAAATTTGAGCACTTAACCGTACACATAGGTAGACTAGTGTTCTTTATTACTTAATGAAGTTCTACTTTCTGAAAGAAATGTAAAGAGAACTCAAGCATGGCCTCAGACATGAGGCCATCACTGCCACTCATACTGGACTGACTCCTTTTAGACGATCAGACTCGCTTAGACGATAACAGCTACAGGATTCACCAGCTTGGTCTCTTCTGCCTCGCAGTGTTGCTTCAGGAGCTCCGAGAACCGCAGTGCCAGGCTCCTTTTCGCTCCAGGGGAGACGCCATGCTCACCGATGATGGACTCCAAAATCCCCTGGCTGAGAGGTTGGTTCTGTATCATGGCGATCCCTGCCTCCGGCATCGACCCGTCCTTGGAGAATGCGATCTGCAGCATGATCGTAAGAAGAGAATGAGATGTAGGACATACGAAGGGAATGAGAGATGTGCGGGCAGAGAGAGAGAGAGAGAGAACCTACAAGGAGAGAGTCAGAAGGGGCATGAGTGAAGAGAATGGAGGAGCCGGGAGGGAAGGTCTCGGCCCTGAAAGCCTCTTTGAACTGCTCCAAGGCCGCGCCATCTGCTTCGGCGTAGACTCCGGCCGCCTTCCACTGTGCAGTGCAGTTCTCTGACACCTTCTCCGCGTACTGCTGCCCGGTCAGTGGCTTCAGCAGCGTCACTCTCGTGAATTTCTCAAATGGACCTGTCTCCATGGATTTCAGAACCAACGCGAGAATTCTATACTAAATATTTATGCTAATATCTCATGTGCTTCACAAGAATAACGACTCTAATGCCCGTACGATCCGCTTCCTTCTGCGATATATATATATATATATATATATATATATATATATATATATATAGTCGTCTGACCTCCGAAGATGTCTCGGAAAAATTCGACGGCGCCATCGAGCTCGTCGGCACTCTTCCCCTTCCACTTGCTGGCAAGCGACTGCACCGCAGCATCCTCGAGGTAGACGCCGATGGCCGTGAAGGCGACGAACCTGCCTTCGATCTCCAGGCCCCGAACACCTGCGTGACACCGGTTCACGTCAGCAGCCAAGACGGGGAGAGCAAGTACTGCCGAGGGTGGAGCAGACCTGCGCCACCGAGGAAGTGGGCCTTCGTGGAACCGGGTGGCGTGACCACCGGAGGGAAGACGACGCCTTCGACCTCGAGCATGGGCAACGGAGACCCTGTTCCACCGCTCATTTTATGCTTCGGCCTCTTCTTCGCCGTCGAAGTGATTCGAGATGGAAGGAGGATCCCGACTATATAGACAGAGCACTGACTGGCGCAGATTAAGATAAATAAACACCCACAGCTTTAGCTCACAATAACCATTGTGCCACCGATGACCGGAGATTCCTCTAACCGGCCGCACGTCACACCTTACAAGAACTTCCAGAGTGTTTGGCTTCGTCGATCATGTTTGCACCGACAATATTTAAAACCTGATCACGCTGCAGCCAACAATATTCTACACCGCTAGGTCCGAGCCGACACTCGAACCTGCCGTTCTTCGTAGGGTCTAAAGATCGGTCGCGATACCTAACGCTACTTGGAGATTGCCATAGAAAACATTATAATTTGTCAGACATCGCGTGTGGCGTGTTTGTGATTCGTGGTGCAGAACAGGGCAGAGAAGGGGTTTGGTGGGAAGGCAATTAGGTGGTGGTCACGAGTCACGAGGATGACCGACGGGTCCGAGAGGACAAGTGGAAGCGACCGCAAGCGTTGCTGGGATGGAGAAGGAGACGGGCCTTAAAAGAAGGAAATATTAGGCGGACTCTTTCTCGGGAGTTAATGCATGATGGATCCTGAAATCCTGGGCCTTTTTTTTTTTTTTTGCATTTTTAACCCATTAAGAAAAATCATGCAGCAGTTAGGTAGGTGAGTGACCCATTAATTACTACCCCGATTGCGATTGCATCTTGTTTACATTCATGGGAATGATTTTGGAAATTGGACCACCTCATAAAAGCGACACCGTCGAGCTTACAGCTTACTCGTTTCAACATAGTAATACGCTTTTCTTCTTCTACAATTCTACACCGTCCGTATTCAGATCGTGCAGGAAGTCTCGACAGCAATCGACTGTCCGTCAAACAAAGCAAATGTTCATTCGGCACCGCAACTCTTGTTCTATTTGGGGGATGTTACTTTTTGTGTAAGGTTGTGATAATTCATCATAACAATGTGAAAGCTGCCTGATTGCTCCAAGGATTCCTTGGTTTAGGGTTTAGGTTAAGCCAAAGTAGTTACATCGTGAGGAATGAAATGTTGAAGGAGACAGTGGAATACGCCAACGTTATCTGTTCGACCTCCGAAGTTGACCGATCTTATGTTTCTGAATAGGTACGAGAGCTATTCTTCTTATACAAGAAGCTCACACGGTCAACCACTGCACGAAGGAAAAACTCGTCATCGATATACGAAGAGAATTGCTTGTTTTCTTACTTGTTATACAAATTGGTGACCCTATTCTCATTGACCATGATCCCCTGAAGTAGATATTGGAGCAAATGAATAACACAAACGAAGTAGATCTTGAAGTTATTACGATCTCATCACAATTCGATTCGAAGCAAGTTCATAAAAACACTTCGGGGACCGGGCGTTCGAAAAGGAGTCGTCGATCATCAGGTGCTTTTCGGCAAGGACAGTAGTTAATCTCGCATGCATCGGAAGTTCCCTTAACCCACCTTAGTCGGTAACCCAAGAGGAGCTCAAAACAGCTCCCAGTCGGTGAATGAATGAATGTACGGGAACTTTGACTTCTTTATTGCTAGAACTTTGGGTAGAAAAGGCTGAACTGAAACTGAAAGACGAGACAAAAAAAAAAAAAATGCAATCGATATGAATATTCGGCAAAAGAGAAGGTTCATAAATTTGATGTTGCTGCAGGCTTGCTTCTCCACTTTCAGTTTCACAGGAAAGATAGCAGAGCTTGAGAGCAGCCACTGGTCACCTCATCACCGAGAATACCACTGAAACTTAATGCATCGTAAATGGTAGAGTGCTCCCTTGAGGCAATCGATGGCTTGATCCGAAGTAGTCCTTCGGAACATGACCAGTTATCATCAACAAGCACCGAAGCCCTCCCCGAGCAGACGTTTCCCCGTGAGAGTTTTATTTTTCTTTGCTTTCCTTTTTGCCTCCGGTGCTACTGAAAGTTATGATCGGAGGAGCCGTTAAACCCTTCTTCGGTATCGGGGTCGGAAGCACCGAAATTGATCTTTCTTTCTGGCATCTCATGATTGTGCTTTCCCTCGTACGTGGTGACATAATAACCGGAATCATCCGAAGCCCTCTCCACATACTTGCGCACATTGCATTTGGTGCTGGTGCATCTGTAGTAACTTCTGCGAGTACCAGTTCTTTATTCCAGAGCAGGTTCTCACAAATTAAACTTTTTTTCTTTCTTTTCTTGTGATTGTAATAAGCAGATTTAAGTTTGTGATCATCAGAGCTCAGTGAGACGGATAAAAAGCGTTTTTCCTCGAAAAGTAAAGAAACAGAGAGATCGAAAAAGAAGTACGATGTTACCTACCTTGGATAAGTATTTCCCTTCACGAGTTTCTGTCCGTACTTTCTCCAGCGGAAGCCATCGCCAGGGATATCACACTCCATGGCGGTCAGCGTAATTGGATCAGCCTCTGCACCATCTTCCGTAACGCTGTTTGCTCCGCTATATGGATCCTCGTTCTTCCTAAAGATGCACAAGAGTTCATCAGGTGGACGACCTATCGGAGTCAATAATCTTCAGTATCTCCGAACCCAAAACTTGTTTCAACTATTTCTTATTATACCAAAGATAAGTGGCGAAGGTGAAATTTTAGTCACCGATTTGCATTTTTCCTCTCCTCAGTTTATCTTTCTAAGCTTTACTGGAGCCTACACACCCTTGCGAGTATTATTCCAACAGTTGTAGTTTAGGGCTCATTGGAAATTTTCTCACCATACCAACATCTAAGACTTGTGATCGAGGCATTTTCACCATAATTTCGAACAAGTGGTGGGTTTTATTAACTTCATTTCATCAATTTTCTCATCTAGTGGGTGGATGTGTCATCGATTGTTGACATGAGTCGAAGATGTGAAAGTGGATAAATCATACATATTATGTGGACAAATCAAGATCAGAAACTATCGTCATCATAGCGAGCAAAAAAGAGGCATTGTAATATGGCACTATCACAACGAGTTTGATCAGTTTCGAATACAAGAAGATTCATGGCGTGCGTACCTTCTCTTGCAGTCAAGCTTGTCGGAGGCCATGCTAGCTGCTCTGCTTCTGCTTCCCACCTTCCCAATCTGAGTGCTAGCGTCGGTGTTGTTATCGCTGCTATCGTAGGTGGTGGCGATAAAAGACTCGTGGGAGAAGTGCACCCGCCCGGCATAGGTGGGAATCCCAGCCAAGCTGGGTTCGTTTTGCTCATCCACGCTCGTAGCAGAGACCTTCACCTCTGACACGGAACTACCCCACGATGGATTACTGCCAGCCTCTCGTCCGGCCTCCTCGGAGACGAAGGCCTGGCCTTGCGAGCCCGAGGAGAGTTTCCTGGGAGGCAGAGGCTTGGGGTGGTTGTGTTCCCCGTTGTAGACAATCTCGGCTATCTGCCCTTCCAACGATCTCTCCACTTTCTTCTTCACAGGGCACGCAGGGTGCGTGCATTTGTAGTAACTTCTCGGGGATTCGCTTCCTTTTACTTGCTTTTGCCCGTACTTTCGCCAATTGTATCCATCGTACGAAGGTCGATCTCCGCAGCCCGTTGGCTGCTGCTGATTTTTCAGATCAGACCGTGAACAACTCTGTCGACGGCCGGCGACGTAATCTGGTTTTGCTTGCTCCACAACTACAGCTGGTTGTTGATAGTTTCTTGTTGGCTTTTGACGAATGGCATCGGGATTTTCCTGATCCAAATCAGTGAAGTACCGTTTACATCCATCCATTTTAACTAGTCAGGGGGAGGTGAATCGAAACGTATAGAGGAAACCAACTGACCAGATTCGCCAAGAGTGCAGCGGTGGCCCTCGACACAACCTTCGCGGTAGGTTTGTAGAGGATGTTTAGCGGAGAATCCGCTTGCAGAGTCGTCATGCACAACTTTTCCGATAAACGAGAGGCGGCTGATTCTGATACATCATCCTGCAGAGCGAGGTTTGTCACCAAGAACCAGAAGGTGTAAATACAGATTCCAAAATCCATGAATCGAAAAGAAAAGGCGCTCTTGAACTCACGGCGGGCGAGACAGCTTTAGCTGCGCGATCGTTCGATGTTGGATCAAATTTCATAGCCTTCGGTTTGATGGCAAAAGAAGATGAAGGAGAACTCATGGCGGACGCCGACCACGGGAAAGAAGCTGAAAATTCGGAAAGGTTCTGACGCTACAGGTCTCGCGATATCATTCTTCTTCTCATCTCGCATTTCCCACCTGCATCAAACTGGAAATATCCAGCATCTTCTAGCTTCAGGAATCCAGTAGGAGCCAGGAGCCGAGCAAGAGACCTCGACGGTTCGAGATCACAAGCAACTAAAATTATAGATCGAGAAAGCGCTATTCAGAATTCAATGTGTTAATACAGTCTAATCGAGGATCGGAGAAACGCTGGTCCTTCCAAGTCCAGAAGCGGGATTTCTGTTTGCAAGTTCCTTCCTGCAGATTCACAGGATATCTTACCCTCAAACTTCTCATGCTTTCTATTTTTCGAAAGAAAATTTTCTATCAATGTTTCGTAAAATCTTCTTGTTTTGGGTCGAAACTGAAAAAGCCATTTCATGATGTCTCCCGCAAGCGTAATGAATCCTAAACCATGCTATTCAAGTATTAAGGTATGAATGTTAGGATCGTTCGTGCAACCCAAGCTTGAAACCAAATCTACAAGCATGAGATTGTAGATTAAGTTGGCAACTTGAACTTGGGACGTTCAGATAATGTATGATTCTAATAATTGCACATATCTGCTGCACAGAAAGCATATATCAGACTCCACTCAGGCCGAAGATAGAAAGCTCCAACATTTCTGAACTCTAGTTTTTCACATCAACGCCGCATGAACACGCACAGAGAGAAGAAGGCGGGGGACAAAATTAAAGACAAATGAGTAAATAAAAGCCGTTGCAAGAAGACGCCATAAGGAAAGAGGAGTCTTAACAGAGGAAAAGAATCCAACATACCAAAGTCACGTTACGTACCGATCGAAGAGAGTCCCGGAGACCTTTTCTTAAGGAAGCGTAACCAAAACCCCCTCGCAGCTTTAAGATGAGAACAGGGAGCGAGGAGGACGAACTCCAGATAGGCATCCACAGCGGCGAGAAATCATAATCTGATGAACACTTGCGTCATTCACGTGCCATCAACCACAAAACAAAAGTTGCAATGCTCGAGTATACACGTCGAGATAGGAGAAGAGATAAAAGCGTCTAGCTTTAGTTAACTTGTGTCAAGACACAAAGGAAGGAGAAAAGAGAAAGGGACTCGTGAATGGATGCTTAAGCGGAGAGGAGACTGGTAGTGGTGCTGAGAAAGGAAGGCTGATGGAGAAAAAGCTACCGAAAGGGCCAAAACAACCACCAGTTGAAATGCATGAAACCATAATGAAGAACGTTAGGTTTGAAAGAAGACAAGTTGTAGTATGAAACCATTGGGCTTGGATCCACTATTTCGTGACATATGACGTCGGCTAGAATTAATGTAGTCTTCTCTAAATTCAGATGGTCACGTACTTACTTGGTCCAGAGTTTAGGGCTGAACATCAAAAAGAAGACTGGGAGAGAAGATAGATAGGGAATAGGAAAGCAAGTAAAAAGAGTTCGGCAGGTCCTCTCTCTTCCGGCAGCAGAACTTAAAAAAGGATAAAAATTGAAGCAAGTAAAGGAAGATCACCGTAGATCGATGTTCTAAAGAATCCTCTTCCACGGAAGAGAGATCGACCATGTCTTCTCTTTCTGCTTTATTTCCCTACAAACGGATTAAGGTCGGCGGGTGGGTGGAACAGTCCGTTATGCTCCGGCCTCAGCTTTATTACCGCACAACACATCCAGCATAAGGAAGTAATTACCTCGTCAGTTGCACTCTTACAGAAATTAATGTGTTGGAAGTTCTCACAACGGCATAAACCGCGTGCTCTTCTTTCGCTCTTGCTGAAGGTTTCTTTCTGGGAGACGTGATTAGGGCTTCACTTTTGGGGCAGAGAACACGAGGACCAGCTCTAAAGCGAGGGATTCCGGAGAAGTAGATAAGAACGATGATGGGAATGGCCCCCTCCCCCAGGAATTGACGAATGAGTTAGGTGGGAAAGTTTGGTGGGAGAGGCGGTGACAGAAAAAGGAACGACCGGGGGCGTCAGAAGCCTGCACGTCCTCAGCGCCTTGGAAGATGATGATGAAAGCCAAAACCAAGAGAAAGACGTCCGGTTCGCCATCAGACACAGGAAAAAGGGAAATCTATGGCATGCTGTTTTCGGACGTGAGTGAGACAGCCGCGGGGGGTGGTATGGCTCGGAAGATAGGCCGCATGCAACGTGCCACCGAATCCAAGTTCCCATGGCCTCGTGTGATGATGAATTGTCGCGACCAAATCGTGGAAGGGGTGCGCGCGTGCGAGGAGTCGGAATCGAGCATTTTGTCAAAGCATAATTAGATCCTCAAAGTTAATCTTCTCAAGATAATAATTACCGATGAGGTTTTTCCTTCCTCGTTCAGAACTTTCTACAGGAAAATCGATATCAAATAATGCCCTCCTTCCATCAGAGTTGCTTCACGATAACGGTGATTTCATGTAGGGTTCATTCCTTTGTAAAATGACTAAGATATCCTTATTGTCAGAAAAAAAAAAAGTGGCTTCACGTAGAGATCCAATAAGGATGATGAATCGATTCTTACAATGTTTCTAAATGGACTTTCAATGTTTTTGGTTACTGAGTTGTAACATTACAATGATGTTAAAGAATATGGTAACTAAAGTTCAATTAGTTCAAATTCCTATCAATCTTATTGTAAATTTTAAGGTTTCATAAAATGATAAACATAAAGGATGACATTAATTTTGAACTTAGCCTTAAATTTAAGGGGGGGGGGGAGGAGGATGTGGTGTGTGTGCATGTGTATATTAGAAATTCTTATAATATTTATGTTTATTTATTATTAAATAGTGATGAAAATAATTATTAGACATTACCTGACTACAATATTTTTATTTTTAAATTGACTTATAGTATTTTTGGTTACTTCAAAAAAAATATTGTAACTCTTTTCAATAACACGTAACTAGTTCAAATCATCAACCTTAATTATCAATGTCATTGTAGGAGCAAAATACCTTCTTTCTTTTTTGGTGTTAGAGAGGTTTGTGACATATCGATGTAGGATAAATAACAACATACATATTTTTTATAATATAGGATAAAAATAAAATTATAATGATAAAATAATAAAAAAATAAAAGAGATAATTATCCGACTCAATTAACAATCACTCATACATAATTTATGAAAAAGAACTCAATTTATTGATTCAATTTATATTCTAAGAGAAAAATTATAGTTATATCAAATCATATGTTTATTATTTTTTCAAAAACATAATATTCTTGATTTGATTTGACTAATTCAGACTTTCGCCAATCATTCAAATATTCAAGATTTGAAATACTCAATCATAATCATAATTTGCTTACTTTTCTATTTTTCTTGAGTAATCTAGGAAACTAAATTAAAATTATTCCAAATATTGTCAAGTGTCAACTTATAATATGTACAAAATAACTTATAATATAATTAAATTTATTAAATAAGATATAAAGTAAATTGGTTCCACATCATATATTTTAAATTAAACGATGTCAAATCCTTATATTTTTCATACTTAAGGTTTATATATTTTGGATAACCTTATAATATTTATGTTTATCGATTATGAATATAGAAAAGACAACATTTCTCCTTATGGATGTAGAATGCCTTTTGTTGGCCATACGAAACTGAATCCTAGAAAAACTTTGATTATAGACTCAAACCAAGTAAGAGAATCAAACATTAGGTCAGATGTTGATTGACATGCCAAAGAATAGATTTCATGTCATGAGTTCGGGCATCGGACCGGAAGGATCGGGTATTGTGCCAAAAAGATCGAATGCTACGAGAGGTCAACATATTGATAGATCAAACAATACACCAAATAAAAGTACAATGCGCCAAAGGTTAATATGAAATGTCAAATGAGCAGATAACATGTCGAACAACATGCTAAAGGCTTCTAGATTATAATTAGAGTTATTAAGTCTTGATCAAATTCATTTAGCGTCTAATTGAGTTGATTTTGGGGCATAACCTATGCCAACTTGATTAGAAGCCTATTGGTCCTGAATCAGGATTGAATTGGACATGTTTGAAAGGATTGAATTGGACATGGTGGTGTTAGGATCAAGAGCACTAAGAGAGGGGGGGGGGGGGGGGGGGGGGGGTGAATTAGTGTAGTGGAAAACTTTCGACGATTTAAAACGACGTTCGTACGATAAAAACGATTTCGGTAATAAAGCCGATTCGGAAATCACTTTAACTTGTGATCAAGCGAGATGCAATTAGAGTAAAGATATAGAGGCAGTTTGCAATTAAGATAGAGAACAGAATGTAATTGCAAACCGAAATACGACATTCGTACGATAAAAGCGATTTCGATATGAAAGCCGATTTGGAAGTTGCTTTAACTTAGATTAGGTGAAGTGCAGTTAAAGTAAAGCTATGGAGGCAGTTTGCAGTTAAGATAGAAAACATAAAGTAAATGCAAACCAAGATTTAGAGTGGTTCGGTCAATCTTGACCTACATCAATTTTTGGCTTCCTCCTCCAATGAGGTCACCGACGTCCACTAGAGGCCTTCCTTTAATAGGCGAAGGCCAACCACCCTTTTATAGTTTCACTCCTTTTGACGGGCTTAGGAAACAACCCTTACAAACTTTTCTCTCCTCGCTTGAAGGATCAAAACTTAGAAGAAAAGGAGGATAACTTCTAGCCTTTATAACACTTTTGAGCTCTAAAAATCATAGAGTAAGATTGGATTTTCGATGCTTTTGGTTGCCCTTTCATGCAGGAAATGGTGGGGTTTATATAGGCCCCAAACTGGTTTGAATTTGGAGCTTAAAAGTGTCTTTTCCTGGATTTTCGGGGTCCTAGCAGTACTACCTCCTGACTAGGGCGGTACAACCGCCTGGCAGCTCGGAGACTGAGCCTTTGGGCGGTGCCACCGCCTGACAGGGGCGGTTGCACCGCCTAGTCTCGCTCAGAGACTGAGCCCAGGCGGTGCCACCGCCTGACTAGGGTGGTTGCATCGCCTAGTCTCGCTCGGAGACTAAGCCCAAGCGGTGCCACCGCTTGACCTGGGCGGTTGCACCGTCCAGCTTTCCTGGGAGACCATCTCCGTGCCACCGCTGACCCTGGCGGTGCCACCGCCTAGCAGAAATTCTGGTTCGAATGGATTGATCCATTCGGCCCAATTTGGGTCTATTAAGGGCCCAATTACCTCCAGATTAAGTTAATGGGATCACCTCCCATTTTTAACTTAATCTATATGCTAACTATGATATTTCTTAAGACATTTATTGCAACTTGCTCCAGTGCGTCAATCGCTTCTTCCGGCGAGCTTCCGGCGAACTTCCGGCGAACATCCGACGAACCTTTGGCGATGCTCCGACGGACTTCCGGTAAACTCCTGGACTTGCGACGATCCACTTGGCGAGTTCCGACGAGCTTCTTTGGCAAGCTCCTGGACTTCTTGGATTTGTTCTCGTAGAACCTCCGACGACCGTCCGAACTTCCGTCGAACTCTCGAACCCCCAATATGATCATGGTCTTGACTCCGGCGTAACTCCTGTTGTATGTCTTTCTTCCATCGTAGTTAATCCTGCACATGTAAAATAAAACTTCGATCGAGACAATTAATCCTAAGCAATTAACCAAGTTGTCTGGCATGTCATTGGTCCCTCAACGCTTTGTCCGATTATTCGGCACATCGTCCTCTCCTACGGCCTATTGCCCAATCGGCCAGTTGACTCTGCAACTCCGATATCCTTGGCACAATACCCGCTCTTCTTGGCTCGATGCCCGAGTCCACGGCCCGAAGCCTTCTGTCGATACGTCGACCGATCCACCGGCCCGACGTCCAATCTTCTGACATGTTCCTTCAGCACAACATGATTTTTCCCGCTTTAATTATCTCATCCTGATCGAAGCATCCTATGTCACTCAAAACACAGATTAAATCGTAAACATATATCAAGTGGTTTCATCATCAAAATACAAGATTCAACAATCTCCCCCTTTTTGATGATGACAACCACTTGATGATGGAGTTAATCTTAACTCTGGGAGTTTAAACAAACTCCCCCTATCAATATGCCATAGTGATAGAAACTCTTGGATTCAAAAATCCAAGCAACATGTCATCATAAAATTATGCATAACATGTCATGTCATCAATATACTTCTCCCCCTTTGTCATCAACAAAAAGGAGAAGTACAACTATTCTTGTGTTTGTGATATAAGTTCAATTAATTGCATGAAAAACATAATATCAGGTTTTATCATCATGCAGTTTTGAAGCTAGATAATTTAGCAAGTGTTACATCATGCTTAGAACATTCAAGCTATCACGTTTTAGATATGCAAGTTTTACAACATACAAGATAGCACTTTTGCTTCTTTTGAGATAGCAAATTCTACATCATGCAAGCTAGCAAATTAGAGATGTTCAAGAAGGCAACTCTTGCTTCTTGAAATATGCAAGTTGCAAGCTAGAAAATTTTTGCTTCCTTTGCAATGTTTGAGCTCGCAATTTTGCTTCCGTTGCAAAGTGCAAGTTTAGCATGTTTAGCTTTTCTTGAGAGAGCAACTGTTTGCTTCTTTTTAGACAACTAGCTAGCAATTTTTACGATATGCAAGTTTTACTACATACAAGTAAGCTTTTCATCACAACATATAAGCACAAAAGTATAGCAAAATTCTTAAGTTCAATCATGGCAATTCAACACTTGCTTCTTATGCAAGATTGCATTTTGCTTTTCTTTGCATATTCTGACTAGCAAAAGCTTTCTCCCCTTTGTTTTTGTCAAAAAGAAGGGAAGAGTACAAGCTAGCCAGCATTTGCCTTGAGCTAGTAATCTTTCTCCCCCTATGTCATTGCCGAAAAATAGGAGAGGAACCAATGATTTAGACTTTTACATAAACTATGAATTTGCATCAATCAATATTTCAATCATCACATGATACATACAAGACAACAATGCAAAGAAATCATGTCATGAAAGACATCAATTGTTAAACATGATATGATAATAGTATCAAAAATTTCAATTTGCAATACATGTGATACATTGCGATACACTAAAAAATTTAATGCGATGCTTTTAAGGATATCAACCTATTTTTGATACAAAGCATGGCAAGAGCAGTTATATTATAAGTTTTCTAAGTTTTGAATTTTTTGCTTCTTTCGAGATAGCAATTCTTTGCTTCTCTTTATATTACAAGATTTGCAATTCATTGGTAGTGTTCATGATAGCAAGTTCTTTCAATGAAATGATCGAGCTAGCAAATTTTCCTTCCTTTGAAATATGCAGGCTAGTAAACTAACTCCCTCTTTATCATTATCGAAAAGAAAGGAGAAATCAATGACTAAAAAAATTAATCATTATACAAGCCATATTACAAAATCATGTCATGATATCAAGAAACTTCAAGAAGGATATGATTCATTTGACAAATCTTTTTAATAGAGCAAAAGATTTATACAACCAAGGATAATGATTAAAATATATCAATATCATAGATCAAGTCATGATTCGTGATTCATCATAAAGCAAATTAATTTTCAATCATCACATAAGGCATTTAAAGAATTTTTGAAACATAGTAGAATGATTAATTTAAGCATGCAATATTTCAATCAAATTCAAGTCATGAATACCAATACTTTCATATTGTGAGTATCAATTCATGAATACCAAAAGATATTATTTGTGATTCTAATTTTGTAAGATCAAGATTATGATTTAGATAAAACTCATTCAAGTCAAATCGTTAACTTGAAACTCATAATCACGTCATCAAAATCAATTTCGAGATTCATAAAATATCATGAAATCATTAATCTCGATCAGATGGGAAAGGCATTTTTTAAGTGATTCTTTTTCATCTAAGCATGCCTTAGTCTTTATATGCCAAATCAAGATAAGCATGAAAGTTCAAGACGTAAAGACAAAATCTTATACAACAACTCATGAAGCAAGATTTTAAACATCTATTTTCAAGCCATATAAAGAGTAAGTCAAGGATTCAATTATCTCATGTCATGAATTCCAACAGGCATCTCAAATTATCAATATCACATTAAAAATATATTTCAAAAAGATATATCGATAAGTGATTCATTTGTATCATTTCATTCATTCGGAAGATTCTCCTCTTTGGTAAATAAATCTAGGAGAACAAAATGAATTAAGGGAGATGTAACATGATTGAAGCATTGAACATGATTAATATTTAAAATGTGTCTCATGTCATAAGTATGAATCAAGTATTTGTGAAATCCGAAATCATCCTCAAAGTCACATTCAATAAATTCATACATGACAAGTATAGATTTATTGAAAAGACGATAAGATAGAGGATCTTATTTTATTTTTATAAATTTCTATTCATGTGATTTGCTTCTTATAAGCATGCCTTTACCTTTAATAAAACAAGTGCCAATATTTAAGACGGAAAGGTAAAAAAAAAAATCATTAATCATGATTCCATGATAACATCCTTTTAATATCTTGATATTCATCATCAAGTATGATTTCAAAAAGTTTTAACAAGATTGGTAAAATAAATTCATTAATCTCAATGGGATAGAAAATTATTTCAATTTCATTATTCAAGTCTTTTGTGAAAACATGTATCATCATTTAAAATCGAAACATAAGTTTCGTCATGAAGTTGTCAAGACCAAACACATCATGATATCACATCTATCATCAAAAGACTATCAAGAAATTCATACATAGATGTACATGCACTATGTCATCTTAATATGTCATGAGAATGTCATCTTAATTCATCATAAAAACGATTAGACCAAAAACATATTAATCTAAAATGAGAGTTTCAAATCAACATTTACTTCAAAAACTCATGCATGACATAAAATCATCAAGATACACATGCATGGATTAATCCTAAGCATTATCACATATCATATAATTATCATCCCTAATGTTGCATACATCGTTCAACATTTCAAAACATAACATGCATGAAACCTTAGCAATATACTTTTCATGATCAAATTTTTAATTTTTCAAAGATGCTAAAAAGAAAAACATGATATAATTTAAAAAAAATAATTTTTTATTTCCTATTCCTACTATCTAAATTAAGCACTCATAAAAGACTTCAAGTAATTTCAAAATAATTCAAGAGAGTTGAGTTACTTACCTTGTAGTCGAAGCCCGTTAAAGCCCAATTCGCCGTTTCACCTTTGGAAGTTCTTGATTCATCCTTGGTTGTCTTTCTCTTCTTTGGCCTCTTCCTCCGTTCAAGTTTATTATTTATTTTCGATTTTTGTTTAATAAACTTATTAAGATTTAGTGTTTGAAGTTCAAGTTCATCATTGTCCTCATCACTTGAGTCATCGCTCAAGTGGTATTCATTTGTCCGGAGTTCCAAATCCTTCCTATTCTTTGGAAGGTGGTTCAAGTGCTCATCGGGTTCAAAATGTTCCAAAAGTGTCATTTCATAGGTCATTAATGACCCGATTAATTCTTCTAAGGGAAAATAATTTAAAGTTTTTATCTCTTGTATTGTGGTTATTTTAGGATCTCACCTTTTTGGAAGGGATCTTAAGATATTGTTTACGAGATCAAAATTTAAAAAAGATTTACTAAGAACTCTTAGATTATTGATGACATCCGTGAAACGGGTGTACATGTCGCATATATTCTCGCTTGGTTGCATTCGAAAAAGCTCAAAATCATGCAATAAAATGTTAACTTTCGAGTCTTTGACTCAACTAGTTCCCTCGTGCATGATTTCAAGTGTTCGCCAAATATCAAAAGCCGTTTCGCACGTAAAAATCCGATTGAACTCATTTTTGTCCAAAGCGCAAAATAAGGCATTCATAGCCTTTGCGTTTAAAGAAAAATACTTCTTCTCCAAATCCGACCATTCGTTCATCGGTTTAGAGGGAAGTTGAAAACCATTTTCAATAATATTCCATAAATCTAAATTTATAGAAATCAAGAAAACTCTAATTCGAGTTTTCCAATAAGTGTAGTTCAATGCGTTAAACAACGGTGGACGAACAACCGATAAGCCCTCTTGAAAGCCATGAAGAGCCATTTCTCTCAAGTGTAAATCCGAAATGAGAAATACTGGGCTCTGATACCAATTGTTAGGATCAAGAGCACTGAGAGGGGGGGAGGATGAATTAGTGCAGCGGAAAACTTTCGACGATTTAAAGCGACGTTTGTATGATAAAAACGATTTCGGTAAGAAAGTTGATTCGGAAATCACTTTAACTTGTGATCAAGCAAGATGTAGTTAGAGTAAAGATATAGAGGCAGTTTGCAGTTAAGATAGAAAATAGAATGTAATTGCAAACCGAAATATGACGTTCATACGATAAAAGCGATTTCGGTATGAAAGCCGATTCGGAAGTTGCTTTAACTTAGATTAGGCGAAGTGCAGTTAAAGTAAAGCTATGGAGGCAGTTTGCAGTTAAGATAGAGAACATAAAGTAAATGCAAACTGAGATTTAGAGTGGTTCGGTCAATCTTGACCTACATCCACTTTTGGCTTCCTCCTCCGATGAGGCCACCGACGTCCACTAGAGGCCTTCCTTCAATAGGCGAAGGCCAACCACCCTTTTACAGTTTCACTCCTTTTGATGGGCTTAGGAGACAACCCTTACAAACTTTTCTTTCCTCTCTTGAAAGATCAAAACTTGGAAGAAAAGAGGGAGGAGAACTTCTAGCCTTTACAACACTTTTGAGCTCTAAAAATCACAAAGTAAGATTGGATTTTTGGTGCTTTTGGTTGCCCTTTCATGCAGGAAAGGGTGGGGTTTATATAGGCCCCAAAAGTATCTTTTCCCAGATTTTCAAGGTCCTGACGGTACTACCTCCTGACTAGTGCGGTACAACCGCTTGGCAACTCGGAGACTGAGCCTCTGGGCGATGCCACCACCTGATAGGGGCGGTTGCATCGCCCAGTCTCGCTCGGAGATTGAGCCCAGGCGGTGCCACCACCTGATTGGGGCGGTTGCACTGCCCAGTCTTGCTCGGAGACTGAGCCCAGGTGCCACTGCCTGACCTGGGCGGTTGAACCGCCCAGCTTTCCTAGGAGACCATCTCTAGGGCGGTACCACCGCTGACCCTAGCGGTGCCACCGCCTAGCAGAAATTCTGATCCGAATGAGTTGATCCATTCGGCCCAATTTGGGTCTATCAAGGGCCCAATTGTCCTCATATTAATTTAATGGGATCACCTCCCATTCTTAACTTAATTTACATACTAACTATGATATTTCTTAAGATATTTACTGCAACTTGCTCCGGTGCGTCAATCACTTCTTCCGGCAAGCTTCCGGTGAACTTCCGGCGAACATCCGACGAACCTTCGGCGATGCTTCGGCGGACTTCCGGCAAACTCCTGGACTTGCGATGATCCACTTGGCGAGTTCTGACGAGCTTCTTTGGTAAGCTCCTGGACTTCTTGGATTTGTTCCCGCAGAACCTCCGACGATCATCCGGACTTCCGTCGAACTCTCGAACCCCCAATGTGATCATGGTCTTGACTCCGGCGTAACTCATACTGCATGTCTTTCTTCCATCGTAGTTAATCCTGCACATGTAAAATAAAACTTTGATCGAGACAATTAATCCTAAGCAATTAACCAAGTTGTCCGGCATGTCATTGGTCCCTCGACGCTTTGTCCGATTATTCGACGCATCGTCCTCTCTTGCGGCCTATTGCCCAATCGGCCAGTTGACTCTGCAACTCCGATATCCTTGGCACAATCCCTGCTCTTCTTGGCTCGATGCCCGAGTCCACGGCCCGAAGCCTTCTGTCGATACGTCGACCGATCCACCAGCCCGACATCCAATCTTCTGACATGTTCCTCTGGCACAACATGATTTTTCCTGCTTTAATTGTCTCATCCTGATCGAAGCATTCTGCATCACTCAAAACGTAGATTAAATCATAAACATATATCAAGTGGTTTTATCATCAAAATACGAGATTTAACAGGTAGTACCGTCAAAGCCCGGATTACTAGGCTATTAGACGATGGTATCGCCAAACTATCAAGCGGTGGTACCACCCTAGCAAGCGATGGTACTGCCAAAGCCCAGGTTCCTAGGCTTTGTCAAGCAGTAAGTAGTAGTACCATTAGTACCTCAAAATTTTGATGATTTAAATTTTTTATTGAATATCGTATTTTGATGATGAAACCATTTGATAAGCGTTTATGTTTTAATATGCGTTTTAAGTGATGCAGGATGCTTTGATCGGGATGAGACAATTAAAATAGGAAGAATCATGTTGTGCCGGGAGAAAACATATCAGAAGATTGGACGTCGAGCCGATGGATCGGTCGACGTATCGACAGAAGGCTTCGGGCCATGGATTCGGGCATCGGGCCAAGAAGAGCGGATATTGCGCCAAGGATATCGGACTTGTGGAGTCAACTAACCGATTGAGCAATAGGCTGCAAGAGAGGACGTTGCGCTGAAGAATCAGATGAAGCATCTAGGGACCAATGACATGCCGGACAACATGATTAATACTTAGTATTAATTTTCTAGATCGAAGAATGTTTTTACATGTGCAGGATTAACTGCGATAGCAAGACATTAAACAAAATGAAGTCCCCGAGTCAAGGACATGACTTTGTTGGGAGTTCGAGAGTTCGTCGGAAGTCTGGACGTTCGTCGGAAGTTCTAGCGGAACCAGTCGAGAAGTCTCGGAGCTTGCTAGAGAAGCTCGTCAGAACTCACCAAGAAGATCGTCATGAAGTCTAGGAGCTTACCAGAGTCCGCCGGAATATTGCCGAGAGATCGTCTAAAGTTCGCTGGAAGATCGCCGGAATAAACTAAGGCATAGGGACTTGTTTAGCTTAGCAAATGTCTTAGGAATCGTAGTTAACACGTAATTGGGTTTAGATTTGGGTCAATCTAATTAGGGGCCAGCTAAGCCCATGTAAGGACTATGTTAGGCTCAATGAGAGGCCCAAATAGTGCCCCAAGAAGTGGCACCATCGTGGCACAGTCTTTGAGATTGTATTAGGCGGTGGTACCGCCCAGCACAGGCCCCCAAGCGGTGGTACTACCAGACTAAGTGGTGGTACCACCCAGCATAGTGTCAGTGTCAGACTTACACTAGCGGTGGTACCGCCCAGCGCAGGTGGTGGTATCGCCCGTGCTCGGGAAACCCGGGATGAGATATTTTTAGGCTCCAAGTTTGAATTAACTTGAAGCCTATAAATACCCCTCTCATCCCTGGTTAAAACACACAAGTACAGAGTATTCAAAAGTGAGAAAAAGTGAGAAAAAGCTACTGCAATCTCTTTAGAAATTCCCTCCTCCACTCTAAGTTTAGAATTCTATAAGAGGAGTGTGAGTGCTTGTAAGGGTTGTCTCCTAAACCCGTGAAAAGGAGAAGATGGGTGTAAAAGGTGGTTGGTCTGCGCCTATTGAAGGAAGACCAATAGTGGATGCCAGTGGCCTCGATGAAGTGGATGTAGGTCACGATGACCGAACCACTCTAAAATCTGATTTGCGTTTTATTTGTGTAATTTACTTTAACTGCAAACCTCCTTACTCGCTCTTTACATCCACTACTCTTTTACAAACATGCTTTCAAGTTAACATCTTTACGAAACCTGTTTTATCGCAATGAAGTTTTTAAACTGATGTTATTTTATTGTTTTACTAATTCACCCCCCTCTTAGTGTCGGCCTCTTGATCCTAACAATTGGTATTAGTGCCTCGTTTTTCATATTTGGTTTAACACCCAAATAGAAATAGCTCTTTTCGGCTTTCAAGAAGGTCACCCTCTTATTCGTCCTCCCTTTTTCAATGGGATGGACTACACATATTGGAAAACTCAAATGAGAGTTTTCTTGCTTTCTTTGGATTTGAACTTATGAAACATTATCGAATCTGGTTTTAAAAGGTCTTCTCTTCCAATGAAAGATTGGAATGATTTGGAGAAGAAGATTTTTTCTTTAAATGCTAGAGCTATGAATGCTCCATTTTGCGCCTTAGATAAAACTGAGTTTAATCGGGTTTCTTTGTGCGAAATGACTTTTGATATTTGGCACATTCTTGAAACCACACACGAAGGCACAAGTAGTGTTAAGGATTCTAAAGTTAATTTTTTGATGCACGATTTTGAATTATTTTATATGAAACCAAGTAAAACCATTGGAGATATGTACACCCGTTTTATGGATGTCATCAATGGTTTAAAAGTACTTGGTAGAAGTTTTTTGGATTTTGAACTTGTAAACAAAATTTTACATTTTCTTAATAAGAGTTGGGATTCAAAAGTAACCACAATACAAGAGGCTAAAAACCTAAACAACCTACCACTCGAAGAACTAATAGGGTCTTTGATGACCTATAAAATGACGTGCAATGCACGTGAAGAACTCAAGGACCACCTTCTAAAGGACAAGAAGGATTTTGGGCTAAGAATAATCGAGGACCACTCGAGCATAAGCTCAAGTGATGGTGAACTTGAACTCCTCACAAATAAATTTTAAAAGTTAATAAAATAAAAATTAAAGAACAAAAATAACGTAACTACTTGCTATGAATGCAAGAAGAAGAAAGGAATCTTGGACGAAACACATCCGAAGATGAGGAGCAACCCAATAAAGGCGAGGTAACAAACTACGCCTTAACGACATTCGACAATGAGGTAATCAAAATGCCCTTAGTTTATTTCGAAATTACATGATGCTTTTCATGATGTATTTTTTTATTAATTTAGAATTAATTTTCTTGAAAATTATATGTTTAATAATGAAAATGCAAAAATTAGGAATCATGCTTATCATTCTAGTAATTTTAAAAATAATCATGAAAATTATATGTTTATGATAAACAAAATAATTTTGATTAAAAATGCCTTATGAAATCATGTTTGATGATATCATGCCTAATAAATTTATCTTTCGAAATGATGCATGATGATTTTTATGATTTATGGATTATTGATTTTCATGATAATAAAAGTGACTTTTTCGGTTATAAGCATGATGGATGGTTTTTATGGTAAAATTTATTTTTCGATCCTAACTGTTGATGCATATTTTTATTTGGTATAAATAAAAAAGGACATGCTTGAATGAAATAAATCACATGAATTGAAACAATAAAAAAGAAGAAAGGTTTCTCGAAAGATTTATTTTTCTGACTTTATCGATTTTTCCAAAAAGGAGATTAATGAAAACATGTATATTATGCTTTTATGAATCTCATGGATTATGAAAATGATTTGAATTTAATGGGTTTTATCGAAATCATGATCTTCTAAGAATTCTTTTCGTTATTTATTTAAGGGGAGATTTGTTAAAATGAATCATGCTTTCTCTTGAAATCTAAAAATTTTAACTTGAAAATTCTTTTTATTAATTAAGAGTGTCTACTATGATTATTTCTTTTCGCTATTTGAGGTATTAAAAAAGAATCATAATATGTCTATTGATGCTCATGATTTATCTTCATGATCTTTGATATTTTATCTCTCATGATATGATTTTTACGTATAATTCCTTATATTCATGAAATATTTATCTCATCACCCAATTAATTTTTCTCGATATTCTTTATGTGATGATATGAATGCATGGAATATTCATGAATTTATTTTGATACATACAAATGATAAAAGAGGGAAAGTTATGATCATGCATGGTAGGATGAAATTTGACAAATTGATACCATCATGGTGTGAAATATTTATGATTTGGAATGATGCATGCAATACTTATGCTTTTTATTATAATAATGTATGTGATGTATTGCATATAATGTGTATTATAAATGCTCTAAATGATGAATGTTTGGTATCATGATCAAAATGTTGATAAATATTTAAAAATTTTAATGTTTTAGTATCATGTAAGATATGCTCATAATGATGATTGATTTATATTTCGGTATCGTGCATGAAAAATAAAAGATAAAGTTTTAAAATTGTGTATGTTATAAATTGAAACTATAATGATGCACAAACATATTGAAATAAGGTTGATACTTAACCCTTGTCATGATTTGAAGATTATAGTAAAGGGAAATGAATTACACTATTGTATTGTTATTCCCTTCTATTTGATAATGATATAGGGGGGCAAATTTTGCTAGCTTGCAAATCTCAAGAGAAGCAATGTATGCTAAGTTACACATTTCGAGAAGAAAGAGCTTGCTATCTTGAACATCACTAGTTTGCCTATCTCAAGAAGCAAAACTTGTAACTTGCACATCTAGCAAAATTTATAAACTTGTATATTTCAAGAAGCAAGAGTTGCTTTCTTGAATATCTCAAAATTGCTAGCTTGCCTGTTTTAAAATATTATAAAATTATTGCTAGCTTGCATGATAATAAAACTGAAAAATATGTTAATTATGAAATAATTTAAATTTTATGTCCAAACACATGAAAGGTACACTTCTCCTTTTTGTTGATGACAAAGGGGGAGAAGTATGATCATGTTATGCATGATGATTTGTTATAAATATTCATGATGAAATTTACAATGACTTGAATTCGGCTTGAATTCAAGGTTCTATCAATATGGCATATTGATAGAGAGAGTTTGTTTAAACTCCGGGAGTTAAGGTTAACTCCGTCATCAATTGGTTGTCATCATAAAAAAGAGAGAGATTGTTGAATCTCGTATTTTGATGATGAAACTAATTGATAAGTGTTTATATTTTAATATGTATTTTGAGTAACCTAGGATGCTTCGATCAGGATGAGACAATTAAAGTAGGAAGAATCATGTTGTGCTGGGAGAAAACATGTCAGAAGATTGGACATCGAGCCGGTAAATCGGTCGATGTATTGACAGAAGGTTTCAGGCCATGGATTCGGGCATCACGCCAAGAAGAGCGGATATTGTGCCAAGGATATCAGAGTTGCGGAGTCAACTAGCCGATTGAGCAATAGGCCGCAAGAGAGGATGGTGCACCAAAGAATCGGACGAAGCGTCGAGGGACCAATGACATGCCGGACAACATGATTAATGCTTAGTATTAATTGTCTAGATCAAAGTATATTTTTATATATGCAGGATTAACTACGATAGTAAGGCATAAAGCAAAATGAAGTCCCGAAGTTAAGGATGCGACTTTGTTGGGAGTTCAAGAGTTCGTCGGAAGTCCAGACGTTCGTCGAAAGTTTTGGCGAAACCAGCCGAGAAGTCTCAAAGCTTGCCAGAGAAGCTCGCTAGAACTCGTCAAGAAGATCGTCATGAAGTCCAGAAGCTTGCCGGGAGTCTGCCGGATCATTGCCGAGAGATCATTGAAAGTTCGCTGGAGGATCGCCGGAAGCTCGCCGGAAGAAACCAAGCCATAGGGACTTGTTTAGCTTAGCAAATGTCTTAGGAATCGTAGTTAGCACGTAATTGGATTTGGATTTGGGCCAACCCAATTAGGGGCCAGCTAGGCCCATGTAAGGACTATGTTGGGTCTAATGAGAGACCCAAATAGTGCCCCAAGAAGTGACACCATCATGGCACAGTCTTCGAGGCTGTGTCAAGCAGTGGTACCGTCCAGCATAGCCCCCCAAGCGGTGGTACCGCCCAGCGCAGGCGGTGGTACTGCCCGTGCTCGGGAAACCCGGGATGAGATATTTTTAGGCTCCAAGTTTAAATCAACTCGAAGCCTATAAATACCCCTCTCATCCTTGGTTAAAACACACAAGCACAGAATATTCAAAAGTGAGAAAACGCTGCTGCAATCTCTTTAGAAATTTCGTCCTCCACTCTAAGTTTAGAATTCTGTAAGAGGAGTGTGAGTGCTTATAAGAGTTATCTCCTAAACCCGTGAAAAGTGTTGAATCTCGGATTTTGACGATGAAACTAATTGATTGTGTTTAGATGTTTAACTGCATTTTGAGTGATGCAGGTCTACTCGATCAGGATTAGACAGTTAACGCATGAGGAATTGATGTTGCGCCGGAGGAGATCACGTTAGGATATTGGTTGGCAGAAGGCTTCGGACATCGGGCATCAGGCCAAGAGCGGAATTGCACCAAGGATATCGGGGTTGCGGAGGTCAACCGCCAATTGGGCAACAAGCTGCAAGAGAGGACAATGCATTGAAGAATCGGACGAAGCGCCAACCTATGACGTGCCGGGCAACATAATGTCAATTCACGTTGTAATAATTGTCTAGATCGGAGTAGAGTTTTGGCTTGTGTGTGCAGGATTAACTACGATAACGATGAAGACATAAAGCGAAACAAAGTGTCGGAGTCAAGCGCGAAGGATTTGTTGCGAGTTCGAGAGTTCGACGGAAGTCCGAAGGTTCGTTGGGAATGCTGCCGGAACTAGCCGAGAATGAGTAGGGAGCTTGCCGAAGGGTTTTTCGGAAGCTCACCGGAAGGTTCGTTGGAAGTTCGCGGAGCTCGCCGAGAAAGATCAGAGCTTGGCGAAGAAGCTCATTGGAACTCGCCAAGATCAAATTGTGAAGTCTAGGAGCTTGCCGGGAGTCCGTAGAATGGTTTCCGAGAGTTCGTCGGAAGACTGTCGGAAGTTCGTCGGAAGCTCGCCGGAAAAAAGTCTTGACTTGCGGACCTTGTAATAGCTTAGAAAATATCTTAAAATTCTTAGTTAGCACGTTAATTAGGGTTAGGATTAGGTGTTAATCCTATAACTCAAGTAGGGGCCAATTGGGCCCGAGTTTAGACTGGTTTGGGCCAAGTTTGGAGCCCAACCAGTGAGCTGAAATAGTGTAGGCGGTGGCACCGCCAGATTAGGCGGTGGCACCGCCTAGAACCTGAGAACCAAGCGGTGGCACCGCCCAGCACCCGAGAGCCAGGCGGTGGCACCGCCAGTACACTGTCAGTGTCAGACACTGACAGGCGGTGGCACCGCCAGCATCGGGAACCAAAGAGAATTCAAATTTTGGAGCCCAAATTTGAATCATCTTGAGGCCTATAAATACCCCTCAATTCTCAGCTGAGATTATAACTTTTAGAGAAGCAATTGATTGAGAGAAAGGTCTTAGAAAAGTCTTAGCAAGTCTTGTTTTCAATTTGCTAGAGTGTTCACCTCCTTCTTTCTTGCTGAAAATTTGTAAGAGTGTGAACCGCTTGTGAAAAGTTGTAAGAGGGGTATTTGCCCTTCCCCTTCAAGAGATTTGCTAGTGGAAGGTGGGAGCCTCATCGAAGAGGGCCTCGCAAGTGGATGTAGGTCATTTGACCGAACCACTTTAAAATCGGCATGATCTCTGGTTTACATTTCATTATTGCTATTTACATTATTGCAAATCTTCTTACGTGCTTTATTTCCTCATTACCTTTGCTGCACAACTTTACGAATACGCTTTCAAGTTAAGCACTTCCGAGTTCGATTTTTATTGTATCAAAAGATTTGTCAAAACCGAAAGTTTTAATCTGCTGCACTAATTCACCCCCCCCTCTTAGTGCCGCTCTGATCCTAACAATTGGTATGAGAGCCCAGTATTTCTCATTTCGGATTTACACCCAAGAGAAATGACTCTTCATGGCTTTCAAGAGGGCTTATCGGTTGTTCATCCACCGTTGTTTAACGGGACAGACTACACTTATTGGAAAACTCGAATGAGAGTTTTCTTACTTTCTTTGGATTTGAATTTATAGCACATAATCGAAAATGGATTTGAAATGTCTTCTCTTCCAATGAACCATTGGAATGATTTGGAGAAGAAGATGTTTTCTCTAAATGCAAAGGCTATGAATGCCTTATATTGTGCACTTGACAAAAATGAATTTAATCGCGTTTCAATGTGTGACTCGGCTTTTGATATTTGGAGAACTCTAGAGGTCACTCATAAAGGCACTAGTCGAGTGAAAGAGTCCAAAATCAATATTCTTGTGTATTCTTACGAACTTTTCCGGATGAAACCAAGTGAGTCTATCAGAGACATGTACACCCGTTTCATGGATGTCATCAATGGACTCAAAGCTCTTGGTAAAAGTTTTTCTAATTTTGAACTAGTCACTAAAATCTTAAGATCCCTTCCAAAAAGTTGGGATTCTAAAATAATTACAATAGAAGAGACAAAAAATTTAAATGATTTTCCATTAGAAGAATTAATTGGGTCATTAATGACCTATGAAATGACACTTTTGGAACATTTTGAACTTGATGAACACTTGAACCACCTTCCAAAGAACAGGAAGGATTTGGAACTCTAGACAAATGAATACCACTTAAATTTTTTGTCGGGAATGCTGCCGGAACTAGCCGAGAATGAGTAGGGAGCTTGCCGAAGGGTTTTTTGGAAGCTCGCCGGAAGGTTCGTTGGAAGTTCGCGGAGCTCACCGAGAAAGATCGGAGCTTGCCGAAGAAGCTCATTGGAACTTGCCAAGATCAAATAGTGAAGTCTAGGAGCTTGCCGGGAGTCTATAGAATGGTTTCCGAGAGTTCGTCGGAAGACCGTCGGAAGTTCGCTGGAAAAAGTCTTGACTTACGGATCTTGTAATAGCTTAGAAAATGTCTTTAAATTCGTAGTTAGTACGATAATTAGGGTTAAGATTAGGTATTAATCCTATAACTCAAGTAGGGGCCAATTGGGCCCGAGTTCGGACTGGTTTGGGCCAAGTTTGGAGCCCAACCAGTGAGCTGAAATAGTGTAGGCGGTGGCACCGCCAGATTAGGCGGTGGCACCGCCTAGAACCCGAGAACCAAGCGGTGGCACCGCCAGTACACTGTCAGTGTCAGACACTGACAGGCGGTGGCACCGTCACTAACAAGCGGTGGCACCGCCAGCATCGGGAACCAAAGAGAATTCAAATTTTGGAGCCCAAATTTGAATCCTCTTGAGGCCTATAAATACCCCTCAATTCTCAGCTGAGATTATAACTTTTAGAGAAGCAATTGATTGAGAGAAAGGTCTTAGAAAAGTCTTAGCAAGTCTTGTTTTCAATTTGCTAGAGTGTTCACCTCCTTCTTTCTTGTTGAAAATTTGTAAGAGTGTGAACCGCTTGTGAAAAGTTGTAAAAGGGGTACTTACCCTTCCCCTTTAAGAGATTTGCTAGTGGAAGGTGGAAGCCTCATCGAAGAGGGCCTTGCAAGTGGATATATGTCATTTGACCGAACCACTTTAAAATCGGCGTGATCTCTGGTTTGCATTTCATTATTGCTATTTACATTACTGCAAACCTTCTTATGTGCTTTATTTCCTCATTACCTTTGCTGCGCAACCTTATGAATACGCTTTCAAGTTAAGCACTTCCGAGTTCGATTTTTATTGTATCAAAAGATTTGTCAAAACCGAAAGTTTTAATCTGCTACACTAATTCACCCCCCCCCCCTCTTAGTGCCGCTCTGATCCTAATAAAAAGGAGAAGAGGGGTGTAAAAGGTGGTTGGTCTTCGCCTATTGAAGGAAGACCAATAGTGGATGCCGGTGGCCTCGATGGAAGAGGAATCGACAAAGTGGATATAGGGCATGACGACCGAACCACTCTAAAAATCTGGTTTGCATTTTATTTGTGTAATTTACTTTAACTGCAAACCTCCTTACTCGCTCTTTACATCCACTACTATTTTACGAACACGCTTTCAAGTTAACATTTTTACGAAACCAGTTTTATCGCAATGAAGTTTTTAAACCGACATTATTTTACCGTTGCACTAATTCACCCCCCCTCTTAGTGCCGACCTTTTGATCCTAACATTTTTGGCTTCATTTTTAAAATTATTTGGGATCTATAAACCCTCTACTCATGCTTGGTCGATGAAGCAAGAAAAGAGTAAGAATTCATAAGGATAACAGTGTTATAAACTCTCTTCAAAAGTATCGAGTCTCTTCTTTCTTAAGTTTAGAAGTGATTCTAAAGTTGGTGTGAGATTTTATTGTAAAAAAGAGGTATAAAAGTTCTTTCTTAAAAAGATAAAAAGTTGTAATAAGGGTGGTTGATCTTCACACAATGAAAATAAGATCGGTAATAAAAGCCAATGACATCGAGGGAAGAGGAATCAAGAATAGACACAGGTCGGGATGACCGAACTATTATAAATCTAGTTTGTATTTCTCTTTATATTTTGCCTTGCTATTACTAACTAATTTAGTTGCTCACTATCCTTACTCGTATTCTAAGTTAAACATATTTTTGATATATATATTTTGATCATTTTTAAATTAAAATTTTATTTTGAAAGCACTAATTCCCCCCTCCTAACCCTTTTAGTGCTTTTACGATCCTTACAAATATAACTATTAAAAAATATAATGATCTAATGTTGATTAATTTAAATATCAATCAACCATAGCTATCAATTTTATTTTAGGGTCTCAGATTTCATAAATGATTTGTTTGAGAGTTTAAGCCATTTTGAATGAAATTAATTTTTTGTACATTTGAACATAAAGTGTAATAAATCCTTTTTTTTCCCTATAGCCTTAAATTAGATTTATATATATTTGGAAAGCCTTATAATATTTATTTCCATCCATTATGGAAGAATGATAAACAAAAAAAATAAACATTACCTAGTCATAATGTTTTTAGATGAACTTATAATATTTTAGTTATTTGAACCAAAATACTATAACTCTATCAACAAAATATTGTTACTAAATTTCAATCAGTTTAAATCCTCATCAATCGTAATTATTATTTTTATTATAAATTTTAAGGTCTTATAAAATGATTTACATGAGAGTTTTAAAAAATTCTAGATAATAATCAAGAAGATCTTGATATGTTGGACCAATTTGGATGAAAAATCGATTTAAATCCAACTAGATATCAGTGAATTTTTTCTATAGAAGAATATTGAACACTTTTTCAGAAAAAAATTAATCTTTTTGGATTTTTCCTAAAAATACTCCTTTTTTCAGATTTTTCCTAGTAATGTCTTAAATTTTACGTAATTCATTTTTTTCTCACTTTTCGTTTTTCTAACCCCAGTTATGGTGTTTTTTTATTGGCTTATTGTATTTTCATAAATCATAGTAACTTAGTAGAAAATCACTGTAAATTCCTATGAATCTCAAGTATTTTTAAATTTTTTTCATGAGAATACATAAGTAAAATTTATAAATATATTTTTTAATATTTTTAAAATCTATTTTCCTCTGTTATAGTGTTTTGTAATAAAGTTATGATTTTTTTAAAATGTATCAAAAACATTGTAATCATGTCAAAAATACTGTGACTAATATAAAAGTCAAATTATTTGAGTATTTATTTTATGGACAATCATTTTTAAAATAAATATTTTTAAATATTTAAATAAT
The DNA here is from genome assembly GCF_036884655.1 of Musa acuminata AAA Group. Lineage (NCBI taxonomy): Eukaryota > Viridiplantae > Streptophyta > Magnoliopsida > Zingiberales > Musaceae > Musa > Musa acuminata. Next base: position 25,077,957 of record NC_088341.1, read on the forward strand.
TCCACTTTTATATGAGTTATAATGTTTTTGACATATTTTCAAAAATAGTAACTCTATTATAAAAAACTGTAGTACTACAGAACAATGAACTGAAAAGTATTAAAAAATATTTATGAACTTTGTTTATGTATCCTTATAAAAAATATCATAAAAATACTTATGATTCCTATGAAATCAACTGAAGAAAATAACTTAGTTATATCGTTTTTCAACAATATCAAAAAAATAAACATGGTACTTTAACTGAGACTAGAAAAAGAAAGAAAAAGATAATAAAAAGTAGGTTGGTGACTGATTGTCAAATCAACAATATACCGGAGATTAGAAAAAAAATACACTATTCGAAAAATATGAAAAAGGAATATCTTTTGAAAAAAAAATCTAAAAGCAAAATGCTAAGAATATTTTGATTCTTTTGGAAGATAGAAAGACGTTCTTCGAGAGCGATGCTCTTTCTTACCCGTCTACGCAATGAGACGCCACCTGAACCGTTACTCGAGGGCAGAGACAAAGCTCGTGTCGCTCCGGTTCGCGGGCCCACGTCGGTTCGGTCATAAGGTACATCCAGTGGCCGTAGACGGGTAGCAATTAGCAAAAGTATTTTTCCTTTGGTCTCCTGCCCCATTCATCTTCCACCTACTTTCCTGTCTAGCCTCGATCAGCACCCGGCGGCGGCGGCGGCGGCGGCGGCGGCAGCAAGAGCACGATCGAAAATGGCACGATTAGATCCGCACTCGTATACGGAATCCTCTCAGCCGCTGGCGAAACATGTGGCACTGACCCTCTACTTCGACTTCGCGGCCCGCACCATTCATGGCTCTGCTCTGCTCACGCTCCCGGCGGCCCACACCGGCCCCCTCCTCCTCGATACCCGCTCCCTCGTCATCCACTCCGTCCTCGACCCTCACACCAACGCCCCCATCCCCTTCTCTTTCCCTTCTGATCCGACACCAGACCCAGTCCTCGGCCAGCCGCTGTCCCTCTCTCTCTCCGCCCAGTCCGCCGCCCTCGTCGTCTTCTCCACCTCCCCCTCCTCGTCCGCCCTCCAGTGGCTATCCCCTGCCCAAACCGCCTCCAAAGCTCACCCTTTTGTCTACACCCAGTGCCAGTCCATCCACGCCCGTTCCCTCTTCCCCTGCCAGGACACCCCCGCCGCACGCCTCGTCTTCTCCGCACGCCTCAACCTTCCTCACCCTCTCACCGCCGTCATGGCCGCAGCCCGCGCTGCCGCCCCCCGTGATCCCGTCCCCGGTGAGGCTGGCTCCGCCTGCCCCGATGCCCTGTGGTGCGCCCCCGGCCGTTCCGTAGAGGAGTTCATCATGGATCGCCCCATCCCGGCCTACCTCTTCGCCTTTGCCGCTGGGGACATTGCGGCCCGCGACGTTGGCCTCCGCACCCGTGTCCACGCCGAGGGCGGGGCAGCGCTGCTCGACGCTGCTGCCAGAGAGTTCGCAGGCGCCGAGGAGATGATTCGTGCCGGGGAGGCACTTTTTGGGCCATATGAGTGGGGCCGCTTTGATCTTCTCGTGCTTCCTCCAAGCTTCCCGTACGGCGGCATGGAGAATCCCATGATGGTCTTCCTCACGCCCACCGTCATCAAGGGGGACGCCTCCGGGGCCCAGGTGGTTGCCCACGAGCTCGCCCATAGCTGGACTGGCAACCTCATCACCAACAAGACCAACGAGCACTTCTGGCTCAACGAGGTTAACTAACAACATGTCTCTCTCCAAGTTTTGATTCTATGTTTCTGATTCTTCGATCGATTCATGTATTGACGCATCAATGATAGAATTTTGTTACGTGTTTTCAATATTTCTACTGATTATTCAATTTATTATGTACTTACTCATCAAAGATTGAATTTTTGTATGTTTGCAATTTATTTTTCAACTGATTCTTTAATTGAATGTCGTGTTAAAGACAAAGCATTGTCTTTCTGTTTGTTTTCAATTCTTCAGATTTTTTTCATTGTCTCATTAGTTGACACATCAGAGATTGGAACTTTTACTATTTCCAATATTTCCCTTCCATCGGTTCATGTCTTAACTCATTAAACATCGATTTTTATGAACGTTTCCAACTTTTTCTCCTGATTCTGCCGTTGATTCACATATGGACACATCAAATACTATAACTCTTTTAATGTTCTCATAGGGATTTACGACATATGCTGAGAGGAGGATCGTGGAGGTGGTGCAGGGAGAGGAGACGGCGGCTCTGAACATGGGAATTGGATGGAGGGGACTAAATGATGAGATGGAGAGGTTTAAAGACAATATGGAGTTCACAAAGCTGAAGCCTAACCTGGCAGGGATTGACCCTGATGAAATATACTCCCAAGTGCCATATGAGAAAGGTTTCCAGTTCCTCTGGCGAATCGAACGACAGGTTAAAGTCTAAATGTTATACTTGATCTAGATTTCGGGCTCAGTAACCTGCACAGATCTCCTAATATCCAAACCTTTACTTCTGGTCGACCTTGACTTTTATAGGTTGGGCGTCCTACATTTGATGAATTTCTGAAGAAATATATAGCTAAATTTAAGTTCCAATCCATCGATACAGAGACATTTCTTGAATTTCTGAAGGCAAATTTACCTGGGATAGAAAATCAGATCGATCTTAAACAGTGGGTGGAGGGTACAGGGATCCCCCCAGATGCTATGGAGCCACTGTCTTCAATATACTCGAAAATTGTGTCACTGTCCAATGAATTTAAACTTGGAAAGATTCCAAAAGAGCAGGAGGTGGCAAACTGGAGTGGGCAGGAGTGGGAACTTTATATTGAGAATCTGCCCAAATCTGTTGAACCATCTCAGGTATCATTGTTAAGTGTATTGTCCTTTCTTGAGTTACTTTTCATTTGAGTGAGCAAATAACAGCAGTAAGCACCACCAAGATGTACTGTGGTGGAGCAGAGCAACCTGCTTCAACATCTCTATTAAGTTTGTTCTCTATAAATGCATCGATATAAATGTTTGATACTTCAGTATCCTTCTGAATCTAATACATACACTAATCATCTAGCTATCATTCTTATAGCTGCAGGAGAATTATTAGTGCAATACTTCACATCTGATATTGCAATGACCTATTTCACCTGCTAAACAACCTATTCTGATTTGTGCTCTGTAAGTTTCTTTGTTGAAGTCATTTAGAAGTTCTGAGTTGTTGAGTCCCGTTCATCTACCGAGAGATCAATGCTAAGGAACCAAGGTACTTGAAAGAAAAGGCCCGTTGGATGGCCTAGTTACTCTACTCACTAGAGCTCTTAGGTTTCTGCTTATTTACATTCATCAGCACCTTTTTCTTCATCATTTCTCTGCAATGTTGAAAGGTGCACTCTAAATGGCTGCATGTTCAGAGACAGTTGTTTAAGCTCCTACTTGTGCTATCTATTTTACTTGGACTTTTGGCTCTGCAAATATTTTAATTTATCTCATTGCCTTTTTCACAGACTTTGACTTGTTCATGTCTCAACAGTGCCTATCCTATTTGCAGCCACTATCACGATAGATTCAACAATAGAACCGTTATATATGTGCACATGATCCATGGTTTAAGATTTTGGTATTGGACCCTTTGTGTCAGCATACCAACCCAATCAACATCAAGAAGTGGGGAGGACGAGAATAAAAAGGCGGAGAGGAGGAGGATTAGCGATCTTAGGTAGGGTGGGTTGAATGGCCGTTGATGGGCTATTACAAACTTGGGCACAAAGTTTAGGGTTGTGATGTTTGAGGCTGTTGATTTAGTGACTGAGAAAGAGGGTTTGTTGGGATGGGTTTAAAACTTATTAATGAGGGGCTTTTATACAAAAAACCCTGCACTGGACCTGAACCGCTCAAAATGGTCTGGTTGTGACTTGGTTTTTTGTCGAAGCTGGATTTACCACCCACTTCATACCAATCTCTCCATCTTTTACTTGCAGATTTATTGTAAGGAATGCCATTTATTCATATTCATGTTTACTTTTTAAATAAAATGATGAATATGTCATTATCCATAATTTAGTAGAAAACTTTGAGGAGTTTCGGGAGTGCAGCAATTTAATGTATCTGTAGTAGCACAAAGATCGAACCCATTAAAAATTAAACTTGGGAAAATAAATATAATATTTGTTAAAGATTCCTTTTGTACTTCATTAACTATCTAAGAAAATGGCTCAGTGTATAAGGATCTTATCAATGCAAGATTTGGAGAAGATGGTTTCAAAAGATATTTAACTTCATTAGAAATTGAAATATTAAATATGAAAATGTAAAATACATATAACGTAGAAAACTCAAGATAATGGAGAATAGTTGATAAAAATATACAATGATATGATTATTATGGGATATAAATAGTAATTATAATTTTCATATAAAAAGATTCATATCTTATATCTCTATAGCTTTAAAGATTGCAGTGGGTTATGATGTAGGCATGGATTGCATTACCGATGCCTATCGCCCGGTATAGACGGTACATACTGATCCGAGAGGTTTTCAGTATGCAGACCACCCTCTACCGGGTGATACCAGTTTTTTGACCTCGTATTAGGTGATATAGGTTCTGTATCGGGTGGTAATAGTTGAAATCCGATCGCTACCAACCTGTACTAGTGGGTAGCGATCGAAATTCGATCGCTATCGATCTATACTGATCGGTAACGGTCGGATTTCGATTGTTACTGATCAAGGGCTGAGATTGCCCTATTTTAAATGGTCAATTTGACTGTTTGAGGCAACCTAAAGGGTTTTTAAACTCTTTCCTCCCCCTCTTTTAACTCATTGATCAAATATCTTGTATCTAGACACACTCATCTAGTGTAATGCATTGTGCTTTGTCGTGTGTGTGTGTTGGCACACATGGATGTTTGCGTAGTGTTTGAAATTATTTGCAAGCAGTCTTTTGCAGGGGTATATTCTGTTCAGTTAGGTTGTTTGGAACCAGGATTTTGAACCAAACTGCTCTTCAGTTTTTAAGAAATCTAACCTAAAACCAAACTGAATAAGGCCATTGAACTGGACTGGGTTCTTGGTTTTGGTCAGTCCAGTTTCTTGAATTCAGTATTAGAATAAAGGGAAAAAAAATGAAAGCTCGGCTGTTACCTTATAACCGAATGAGGCCACTGAACTGATCCAGGTTTCTTGGTTTGGGTCAGTTGAGTTTCTCAAATTCAGTATTAGTAGGGAAAACACAAGAGCTTGGCTGTCAGTTCTCTCTCTGCTGGATGGGGAACAGTCCAAAGATATGATGCAATCCGGCAATAGATGTAAAACTTAGCTCCATAGTTGGTCAATGTATGGGTGCGATCATGCACTTTCAAAACTATCTATCACATTGGAAAGGCTGTTTATGATCTCTGAATGGTCTTGAAATATTTAACAGACATGGACACTGTTACTGACACGAACCCTTTGCTGGTTCCAGACTGCCAATTGTTTGCGTTTGAATCTTTTTCTCTCCTAATTCATTGATTCTCAATTTTTATGCTGAAATTCTGAAATTTAGGGGTCATTTGCTTGATTCAGCTTGAAGATCTTTTTTTTTTCCTTAAATTACATTTCTTTTTATCATCTACTTCTTTTTATATAAAAATGCAAAAGTTTGACTCTTTGAGATATTATACTAAAATAATTCAGACCTCTGCAAAGGTTGAATGCTGAGACAGAATCTCCATTTTTTTTGTTTACATCTACTTCTTTTTATATAAAAACACAAAAGTTTGACTCTTTGAGATTTTATACTAAAATAATTCAGATGTCTGCAAAGTTTGAATGCTGAGACAGAATCTTCATTCTCCATAGTGTCAGCTTTTAGCCACTAAAAGTATATTTTTAATACCTATGGTAAACCATATGATAATTTATCTGTAAGAAAATTATAAAATGCATAAAGTTAGGTTATACACCACAAATACTCAATTGAAAAAAAAAATCCTTTCATGCTATACAAGTTTTACATTTATAGTGGCTAGTATCACAATACTGTAATTCTGAAGAACCATGCAAAATATTTCTTCCACGATATTTGATCTTGATATACTTGTGCTGTTTTTAACCAAACTAGCTATAGTTGCCAAATTTAGTTTTAGTATTAGCCATTATGATCAAGGATTGCAGTTTCGGGAAATGGACCTGTGTCGGTCCATGGTTGGACCAGTATGCGACAGGGTATGTTTCGACATACTTTGTGTGAGGACACTAGAACTTCTGTGGTACCATTGGGGAGTGAGTGGGGAACAGGAAGAAGGATGTGGAAGAAGGAAGAAGAGGAGGAAGTCGGGTGCCTGTGTGTGAAGACGTTCTTGTGAGCGTGAGGAGTTGTCCCAAAACTTAGTTAAAAGAAACATACATATATAGAACATGATCGGACTGCCTGGTTTTGGCTGGTTCGTGTACAGGTTGGTGGTTGGATCAGTAAATACCATCCAAACCATACTGAACTGCTAGGTTCAGCAAACCTTGATCATGATGATAATAGGATGCCAAGTAGGTGGGGGACTAGTTTTGAGTGTTGCGATCATAGTCATATATTCTTATTGTGTGACAACCGTTGATTTGACAAACTGAGGTCAATCAGCAACATCATATTATGGCCCATGAAATTTGTGCTGGTAGGAAAATTGTGACCACGAGCAATTCCTGACTTGGTGTCAGATAATTTCTCCGTCACCATCAAGATCATTAACTGCCTTCCCCTGCTTTGATCATTGTTATATATATATGTGTGTGGATGTGTGTGTGTGTGCGCGTGTACAGACACAAATGTTTTGTATGTGCATGTTGGGAACATGTGACTCCCAACAGCTTACACCAAATGATTTATTTAAGATGAGTGTCATCGTCATGTTTTGATTCCCAACTAATGCCCAAATGATTTGTTTACTGCTTCAGAAGCTTTTGTACATGCTGATAGCTTTTCTGGCTTGCAACGAACATATCTTGTATTTGTATTGGCTAATAAGTCATTTACTAATCTCGTTTTTGCAACAATTGCTTTTCCTGATGAGCTAATTGGTTATTATCAACTTTCATGCCATCATTGTTTAATAATTCCTTGGATCCCGTCAATCTTTGGGGAGAGTTAATGTTTGCAATCTTATCTTTTGCAAGCAAAATTAATGTTTTTGTGATCTGAACCTTCATCACCCTAGATAGTAAAAACACAATATCGTCGTGACATCTAAGGTTCATACTTAGGATCTTCCCTTTTCTATGTTCTTTGAATCTGTTTTGGATCTTTAGGTAACTCACGTATCGTCATATTGATATATCTTTATTTTTTATTTTTAGTGGCAAAAGAATCATGGGTTTTATATGTGAAATAAAGAAATGAAATTCTGATCTAGTTGTTATAAGAAATTCCTGCCCCTTCATTGCTCCAGATTGCTGCTTTGGATGCACATTACCGGCTGTCGGAATCCAGGGACTATGAGGTTAAAGTTGCATTCCTTCAATTGGCTATCTCATCTGGGTGCAAGGAGTACTTTGCGGAGGTTGAGAGGACATTAAAGCAAGTGGGAAGGATGAAGTATCTGCGTCCTCTGTACACTGCACTAGTGCAAGGCAGTGCAGAGGAAGCGAAGATGTCAGCCAGAAGAATTTTTGCCGAGGCTCGTGACACTTATCATCCCATTGCTCAAGGTGTCGTGGAGTCCATCCTGGCTAAGCACAGCTAACAAGAATTTGAAATGGTCTTGTTGGGAGGCCCAATCATTTTAGTGAATACTGCTTCCCTACGGTTGCGCAAAACACTACTACCGTGAAATGCCCTGTTAATCCTCAACCATGTATTTGCTTTTGTTGAAGCTCCATGGTTCTTTCTTCTTAAGCAATGAGACACTTGTGAGGTGGGGATGATCTTTGAACTTGAAATACTGGCTTGAGCCAAACTTATGGATCTCTGACAACTATTAGATCATTTAGCTCATCTTTACTCGTCAACCTGCTGCAAGTATGGTTTTGTGGTGATCGTGGTGCTTAAATGCTATTAGTTGGATCTTTCTGCTCGACACAAACTAGGTCATTAACTTGATGGCATTATGATCTTAGGTGAGAGATCTCCTTTAAAAACACTGTAATCCTAGATGATGATACTCGCCACAACTGCAAATACGAGGGACACTATTTAGTATATTATTATTTATGCAAATTATATTTCAAAACAGAAATTGTCTCCATAGTATATAAAAAAAATATAATTGAAATATGGTTCTAATATGCCTCCTTGCTATAATTTTAATGTTATAAAATTATTTTTTAATCTTATACAGTGATTTTAATATTTTATTTTTGTAAGTATAGAAATCATAATATAATTTTTAAAAATATAGAGATGAAAATTTTAAAAATAATTAATTACATAATGATTTGAGTACCGAACCATTACGCTCTTGGCAGACTCGTTTCCTTTTTCCGAATTCCTTTGTCTATAGCTCAATCCCAAGATCGATCTTCTCTGCTCTCCTCTCCTCCTTTCTCTCTCAATCGAAGGGTCGGACGAGAGTCTCTCCCTCTCGTTCATGGCAGCGACGAGCCAGGCTAGCCTTTTACTACAAAAGTAGCTCCGGGGTATGGATTCGATCTTTGCTATTTTCATGTGTAGTATTTCTTGCCCGTTTCCCCAAGGCTTATGGCTTGTTGGCTTTCTCTTGGATCAGATCTCATGAAGAACCCGGTGGACGGGTTCTGTGCATGTCTGGTCAATGATGGCAAGTCTTCGAGTTGAACGTCACGATTATTGTGTTAGCATAAAATCTGTAATCATGCTATCTGTAATGCGAAAAAACTTTTATGCCAAGATTGAAATCAAATAAATTAGATCTAATAATATTATGATGCGTACCTTTCTTGTTGTTCAGAAGAAGGAGAACTAGATCCTTCTCCTCTCTTCCTACGGATCTAAAATATCAATCTGCAATGATCTACAAGGAAAACTAGATCCTTCTCCTTCGAGCAAAGGGTCTAGGATAAATTATTAGGAGAGTTCCTCCCATCAAGATTATCTCCTAAGGAATCATAATTTAACATGAACTTCTTTTCTATTAGCCAATAACCATAATCAGAATCTAATCATATCTATAATATATCTTACCTAATTAAATAGGGCCACATAATCTAACATTCTCCCACTTGACCCAATAATTGATAAGATAAAAAAGACTTAAAATAAAAAATAAATAAATAAAATTTATTTAAAATAATTTGACTCAATTGGATTCTGAAATTTTTGGAAAAACTATATACACACTCGTGAATTTTAGAAAATAGGCCAATAAGTCCAATAATAATAATAATACTACATTAAGTCTGACTAACAATATGAGTCATAGCGGTTGTATGCCATCATTGTTATATTTCCTTCTATGTACCATAATACTGTTAGCCTTTCCTAATGCAGTCCAAAATGACCTCTATAATTTATCTTGTCAAGACATTTCTGGCACCACATTCAACCATAATATGTACATACATAATTGTGAACAGGATAGCAGAAACAAATAACTTTAAGTACGTAAGTAAGAATGTCAATTATAGTATCCACTCAAACATGCATCACCATATCCTTTATGGATTGCTCACAAACCCAATCATAAGAACATGTTCTTTTAAAATACTTTAGACTGTAAGTCCTAAGTGAATAGATCAGCAATCAATACAGTGGAACTCAAGTAATTAATTGATATTAGATGTTTCTAGAATCATCTTCTCTAACTATCAAGTACTTTATACCATAATGCATATAGATGCAATAGTACTTGTCATTCTTAGAGAAGAAAACTATTGCAATGTTATAAAATATCTTCAATGACTTGGTAATTGAGTCTGACTACACCAAGTCCAGAGATAAAAATTTTGCAGTCAAAAAATTGATTAATGGCCTCAAAGCATGCCACAAAATCAACTTCTAATAATAATAAATTACTTCTCTAATTGATATATATATTAACCATAAGGTGGACTTCCTATTATTGAGGCAATTTATACAATCAGCATCTGAAAAATATCATTATTTCAAGTTGATATAATTTTATATATGTGAGCATATAATCCTTTGTCCTTTCTAGATATCTTATTACTTTCTCTGTAGTCCTTTAGTGTTTTTACTTCTGGGTAACTCCAATATATATCTAATATTTTAACTGTAAAAACTGACATCTTTTCTAACACAGGTTTGAGCATAGACTTCCAACTATGCATATACAAAGAATATCTTCTTTATCTGATTCTTTTCAAGTCATTTTAAAGTATTTACTATTGATTAAAACTTTGCTTTTATGATTGACTAAACAAAGCTGTATATTAAAATCTTTTCAAGGCTCGGTTGATATATCCTTTCTAAGATAATCTTCATAATCATTGAGGTCTATCCTTGAATTACTCAATGTTAATAATATAAGATGTCTTATTCATATCAATCATCTTAAAATTCTTAGTGACAAATTTCATGATTTAGTATAATAAATCAATATCATTATTGGTAAGGTAAAATATTATCCATATATAAGACTAATATAATAAACTTGCTTCCACTGATATAAATACTGATTAATAGTATTTACCTTAAATCTGAAATAATAATATTAAGAACCTTTATATATCATTATCTTGAAGCTTGTTTAAGGTCATAAATGAATTCATGAATTTGCATACGAAACTTGATGTTTCTATCATTTTCTTTATAAATCATTTAAAATAACCTATATAAAGCTAGATTTTTTAAAAAATATTTTCATATCATTATGATATAACTCAAACTCATAATGAATCACTAATGTCATGATGATTCTTAATGAGTTCATTAAAAATCTCGTTATGATCGATACATTCTTTATGAGTAAAACTTTTAACTAGAAGTCTGACCATTATATCGTTCGACATTTATATAATAGACTCTTTTACTATTATTGAACAATTCGATAAATTTATCAGACATCATTCTGGTTATTAATTTTTACTCTTTTTTTATTGTATCATATTACTTTTCAGAATCATTACTTTTCATGACCCGTGACAACAATAAGGGATCCATTCTGTTTCCTATATCATAATATAATTCTTGTAGATATGTAATATAATAACCATAAATGACATGATTCCTTCCCCTTTGAGATATTCTCAAAGTTATCAATTATGGTTGTTCTACAAGACCATTAATAATGATATCAATATAATGTGGGAGTTTAGTAATGTTATTTTGTTGTTTATTTTTATCAAATCATTTAATGATTTGAGTAACAACAATCTCTCGAATAATAAAGGAGTATTAACTTGTATCTCCTCTATATCAATATTAAATTTCGAGATTTTCACTTCCACTAATTTGTTATTTTATAGGAATCTTACATTACTAGATTTAATTATCCTCATACTATGATTAGAGCAATAAAATATATACCCCTTTAAACTTTTCTGAATAAATAATAAAATATTTAGAAATAATTATTAAATCTAATTTTCTTTTATGTGATTTGAAGATCCTTATCTCAATAGGATAATTTTAAATATGTAAATATCTTAACTTAGGTTTCCTATCATTTCATAATTTAAAGAAGTCATGTAATTTACTTGCTAGGAATACTATTCAAGATATACATAGTTGTCCTTGGAACTTCTTCTCACATTAATTTGGGTACAAAAGAATAATTTATCATTACTTTTAACCATATCTATAAGGTACGATGATATTTTTCAGCAATCATATTCTGCTCTAACACATCTGGTAAATCATATACCTTATTTTTCTAAGAATCTAGCAAAAGAATTATAATTGGGTTCATCATAAATACCATAAAATTTATTACCCTTGTCAGATATGATAATCTTGACTTTTCTATCTAATTGTCTATCAACTTTATTTATATACACTTCAAGAGTGTAAATGGTCATAGACTTTACATGAATTAGATATATATAATCATATCTCAACAGATTATTTATATGGTGATAAAATGTTTCTCTTTAATGAGACAAAAGTATAGAGTGATAAATATAACCTCAAGAGTTTATAAAACTACATTTCACTTCAATATTTAATTGTAAGATCATTGTAAACTTATGATTCATATTAATTCTGTATAGACTATTATACAGAATTCAAAAGTTAATTTTATTGAATCATAGTAAGTTTACAACCACCAAAAGAGAAATAATATTTTAATAATTCTAGGTAAAAAACTCAAATTCTCAGAATTATAAGAAGCATGGATCCTCAAGATTTATCAAATTGAATCATATTTAGATATAATCGATAAATACAAACTAATATCGCTTTCACTTTAAGATGATTCCCTATAATGATAAATATCTCATTCTCTTTTGGTTTTTTCCCTTTTCATTTTTTTTTATTTTAATGAATATCTATTATTGGTAATATATGATGAAGCATTAAATTAATCCATCAATAATATATGTAATATTTGATTTGAACCATATAAAGGTTATATTTATACCTTTTTTATTTCAAATCAAATCTTATAGTATATTTCTTCTTCACATAACTTTATTTGCTACAAAAGTAACACTTTATTGTGAAGATATTCTTTTATGAGTTTATATAGTAATTATAGACTCAGGTGGATTTACGCTTCATCCTTATTTTAGTGTTACCTACTCCTTGAGTAATACTCAAAATATTATGAGTCTTGAGCTTACAACTTTATCATTTATTTTGAGGATATAATCTTAAATTCCTCAAATACTATCATAGTAAAGTGTCAACTAATGACTTATTAGAAAATTTAAATTGATCCTTAGATATTCTCATGCACTAGTTGTAAACTGTACTGAAGTCTAAGTATCATAAAATTGAGTCTTTCATACATTTCTTGATCAGTCACCTCAATTATTTATTTCACAGAACTTTCAGTAATTAAGATTATATTCTGTTTAATTAATCTGATCAAGGTCTCACTCACTCAATACAACTTGTATATGCTCAAACCATTTATTTCAGAAAATATAAGGATATTTATAGAAATACAATAAAGGAAGTACCACTATAAAAATATAACATTAATGCTTTGAGTTTCCAAAATATGATGAACTATTGATATTATCTATATTTCACCTTTGGGTGAAATATTAATATATCTAGTGTTCACTCAAAATCACTTATGGAGGACTAATACCATCCTTGTGGAATAGTGTTGTTACCTTTGAGTATACAACCCTACACTACAAGAATATCCAAAACAGTATCATCCTACCATACCACATAATTATTTAAAATAGATTCTCCTTTAAGATTATCTAAATCTCATAATTATATGTGTCATCGTGAATATTATTTTATTTAATGTCATTTAAGATGAATTCCATAATGTATTTTATAGATTATTGGTCCAGGTCACTTTGGTGACTACAGGACCAATATAAAAAGATAAAATACAGTCTAAAATATCCCATGAATGACATGAACTTTATTGTGATTCATATCCCATAAACCTATAATCCCAGTCTACTTTGGTAGCTACTGGTCAGATAAAACTTATGAATATAAATTACAAATAATATTCACTAAATTTTTTTATACTGATTCATACTGCCATTATGAATATTATTTTTATTTAATATCATTTAGGACTAATTTCATAATATATTTTATAAATTATCAGTCCAGGTCACTTTGGTGGCTGTAGGACCAATATAAAAATATAAAATATAATCTAAAATGTCCTATAAATGATAAGACCTTTATTGTAATTCATATCATAATCGAATAAGGCAGTCGTCGCTTTCTGCGGTCACCGTATTCACACGCGGTGCAGGATGCTCGTGGTGCCCGCCACCGCTCGCAAGCAGATCGCTATCCGCACACGATAGTGATGCACGGTTGCGGGGTGATACACGACCCTTCATCGACAATGATCAACAGAGATGATCGTCTCAATAACATCGATGGTAGTAAATAGTAAATTCATCGATCAAACATAAAATTATACATTGCTCATAATCAGTAATAGTGCAAATCATATAGAAAAAAATAGATCAATAATATCCGACGAATCATTCAGGCATCGTAAACAAAAATAATAGATCTAATATATTTGATATCAAGAACCTGGCTCTGATACCGATTGTTAGCATAAAATCTGTAATCATGTTATCTGTAATGTGAAAAAACTTTTATGCCAAGATTGAAATCAAATAAATTGGATCTAACAATATTATGATGCATACCTTTCTTGTTGTTCAGAAGAATAAACCTTATTTGATCTACAAATGCTTCATCTTCGGATCTGAAATATCAATCTGCAAGGATCTGCAAGGAGAACTAGATCCTTCTCCTCTCTTTCTATCTTTTCATAGGACCATCTAGATTAATGGATTAGGCGATTAGGGGAGAGGGAGATAGAGAAAAATGCACACTTAGCCCCTAGAGGACTTTTTTTTATTGGTCAATAATCATATTCAGAATCCAATCATATTTATAATATATCTTACTGAATTAAATAGGACTACATATTTAGCCACCGGATACGCTTTAGTGAGTCGTGAATTGATCTTTAGTGACCACATAATCTAACATATCCCGTTTGCAGTGGCGATGGGTTAATTTGTGATTTATCATCTCGATGATTGGAGTAAGGATTTCTTTCTTAAAGCTACGTTTTTTTGTTTAATATTGAGGCTTAAATGGGCTAATCTTGTATAGAGAGGGTTTATCCTTTTGTGCTATTATGCTAAGCTGATTTATATCAAATAATTCATTTGCTGACAGGTTCATGGCTGTCGCAAATCGGACTTTTTCCTTCATACGATTCTGCTGTCGCAAAATTTCCAATCTCTTGGGACTTGAACTTCTATGATAATCCAAAGGAAGTGTAACCTACAGTTTCCTAGATGATTTCTTGGTTTTTTTTGTTTCAGTTTCTTTTTTAATCGTATGGCTTTGTTCTTGTTTCCAAGTTCTTTAATTATTTTTTCTGAATTTGGTACGCTCTCATGCGATCATTCTTCTGTCACTAATATGTTCCACATGATTGGTAATAATTGATTGCAGAACCTTACAAGATCCTGCGATGATTATTGAAAATGCTCTGTGATACATGCAAGCATTTTTTTTATTGCGCTTAGTGCTATATAACCTGTTTTGCTGTTCTGAGTGGGAGGGCATCTCAGATTTTGTTCTGCAACTCCTACCATATTATCTGGTCCATTAAACTATAAATGAAATGTGGACACGTATTAAAGTTCAGACTTGTAAAGCTTTATTCATAAACTTTCTTTGCGTAAATTTCATTGCAGTGATGGTGGCTATTTTAATGCAATTATGAGCTTTCCCTCCAACTATCCGAACAGCATTCCTACACTTTGATTTACATCAGAGATGTAGCATCCAAATGGTAAGATACTAATTTATGTTTAATAAAATTCTAGCATTTTTTTTAACAGCAAAATTGAAGAACATTGTATCGTTAACATGAAAAACAGTTTATCCTGATGGGCGTGTTTGCATATCTGTTCTTCATCCGCAGATGGTTACGAGGTTGCAAGTGAGCGCTGGACACCTGTGCACATGGGACTATATTTTGTGATTCAGATTCAGAACTGTGTTTTCTGGTACTTTTGCTAAGTTGTTGGTCAGTGTGTTTATTTTTTATTTATAATTGAGGAGAACTTACTATTTGTTACACTTCAGATTGTGGTGTTTACCAAACAGATTATCCTGATAGATATAATTGTTGTGCCTCGAAAATCTTATCACTGATGCCTATTCCTTTCAAACATACACAACGTGGAAAGAAAATTAGAAAACATAATTTGTCACTTAAGAATCCTTACCATACATCTAATCTAATCAAGGATTGAAATATCATACCGTGGTATTTCGAGGTTGGCTCGATACGGTATGGTACCGTATACCGAGTAGTATGTCAGGACATACTGAGCGGTACACCTAATTTAGGTGTAAAACCCTCCAAAAATACCTAAAAATAAAAAAAAGGTTAGGATAGGATTTTTAAGTTAGAAATAAATATAGTAATAACATAAGTTTAACAAAATTAATATAAATTATGTAAGAATAGTATCACATATCTTTTTCGGACTTTGAGGAATAGTCTTGTGCAAGGTTCGTATTTCAGTTCATTACGGATGGATTGCCCGTATGTAAATATTAAAATATTTACAAAAAAAATCATTTGAATTGTTAGACTATTTTGTTACAATATAAACTCTAAAATTCAAATGAATTAAATAATCACATATGTAGATATACCTGATTGCTGATTCTACGACCAAAACAAACGACGGGTCTTCACAGGTGGTAGATCGGGGTCCTTGATCCTATACATCTGTATATCAATATGATATGTTTGTTGGACCCAATCATGAAATTGATCCCATGGCATAGTTTATTGATACACCGTATGCCATTGATGTATCAATGTGGTGATGATTGTAGGCTAATCGTCATGAATCACATTTTTCCAAGATAGCACCTGAGGCATATATTAGGGAATGTTAGAGCTTCTACTTTTGCTAATGATCTGCTACTCTGTATCATACTGTTGCTTAGAGAAGGATGACCAACTATCATCGTACTGCTGTTGCTCGTATGATTTTCCATAATACGATGGCTGTGAATATAATGAGCTTCTTTCTGTGTCTACATCATGTAGGCTCTGTCGCATCTGCTCAACTTCATCCACTGTCTTCCCCTTCCCCTTCCGCATATAAACTTGACTAATACTTTGTCGAGTTCCCTAAATCTTGGGTGGAATATGTAAAATATTGCTCCTCAGTCCATGCACCGCCCTCAAGTTGTGTAGACGAGACCAATGACTGCCCAACATCACCGCCATCATCCGTCGAGGCACTATTGTCCGTGTTGCTGTCATGTCTCTAGATCGAGTGAGTTCTTGATTGTGATTATGAAGGTGTCTCATCGCCCGACTCTATTCTTTCCAATGATACGACTAATGCTACTACCTTCCCCTTTGCCTTTGTACACCGGGCGGACAATTGTGACCGCTGGGTGTCTGTAGTTCCTCGAGTAGTTTGACTCGATGTTTTTTTGACTCCTGCCACATTGTGATCGAGAGGGATTTTCCACCTGTTGGGGTTGTACTTCTTCTTCTATTGCCTCGGTGATAAAATATGAAGGACGCTGACGGTCTCCCACCTCATCAAGTAGAGAATCCTTTTGGTTCTCTACTGCTTCAACCCAATCTAACATCGGCTTTGAATCTTTGTTATAGAATTGGAGGTCGATGGGATCAATATCTGATTCCTTTGGCTCCGTATCTAGCTCAGTACATCGTAATCTTAGCCACATGTTATAATAAACATATACCCGTTTCTCTAATCGTTTGTAGGAGAGTTTGTTATGGACTTTTGTGCGAATCAATGCAAACATTAACCAATTACGTTCGTAACTACTAGATGTTGTCGTCTGTGAAAGTACACAAATGATAACCTTCCTTAAATGTGGTGCATTCCCTCCAAATTGTAACTACCACTCGACTGCAAAAAGATATAAATAAGATTTTATTAGCATAACAAATAATTAATATTAATTATAATTGATAATCAATATTTGTAACTTTTCCTCACCAGGATCTATAGTGTAACGACACGATACAACTACAACATCGGAGAATGAACAAACTGTTTCTCAAAATAATCGACCCTCCATAAGAGCATCTGCTACATTAGTAGTGTTTGGCAATAGCCGATATATAACATTTCATAGTGCCATTAATAAATCATTTTACGTTTCGAGAGTATACCGATATTGAATTACTAGGTTTAGATAATACGCTACAAGATAATTTTGTTAGTATAATTTTTTATTATCTAAAAAATAATAAATTAAATTATTCTAAATATAAATTTACCTGCATAATGGATATCTTGATCCATATGTACTTCGGTCCGACAATTAATGATCATACATATTAGTCGGCCTTAAAATTATCTTTGAATGCTTTCTCGACCTCCTCTCTTGCTGAAATCAACATATATTTAAGATACAGTATCTGTGGATGCTTGTCCATATTGACCTAATGGAGAACAATATAAAGTGGTTCCACACCTTTTATGATTTCTACTATGGTCTCCCAAAATCTAGAGGAAAGAGTGGACTTTTTTATCTTCTTTCCATCGCTCAATCTCGAATATCTAGAATCAGACCACTCTTGTGAGGTGACCATTGTCTTCAAGCCATGCCTTTTTTGCTGTAATGACTTTAATGCAATAAAATTAGTAGAAAATCGAGTGATTCCATGTCGGAGGATCTCACCATTTACATACTTCTGCATTAAAGCGTGGACCCAATGATGATTATATATAAACTTTGTAATTGATTGTGCTCGAGCTACACAACTTTTGACCGCATCTAGCTCACCAATATCCTTCAGCATTAGTCTATGTAATGAGCTGCACATAGAGTCCAAAACAAAGTTTTTCTTTTTTCCATCAATTGCAAACCAGCCTTCTTGAAATTCGCTCCATTATCAGTTATTATTTGGATAACATACTATGGTCCGATCTCCTCTATGATAGTGTCCATCAAGCTCTCAATATAGTTTACATTTTGGATCTTTTCAGAAGCATTAACTGACTTATGAAACACCACTCTTCTATTGCAATAAATAAGAAAGTTGATGATACTCATTCTTGTTAGTCCTGTCCAACTTTCACACATCAGTGTCACCCCATATTTATCTCATTGCCTCTTGAAGGATTTAATCCAATCCTTTAGTTCTGCCATCTCCTCATCTAAGTACACACCGTAAATCTCCCTCGGTGTTGGAGGTTGGATCTCCATGCCATACTTTTGAATAGAAGAGATCATGCTCTGATAATATGAACCTTGTGCTGTGTTGGTTGGAATCCTGTGGAAGTTGAACCATTTTGAAATTACCTTCCCAATATCCTGTTTCTTTTCTTTTATGTATGCATCATCGATCCATGTTTGTTTCGCTGTTTGTGGGGGATAGATAGGCTTGCGGATCAATATCAACAATATATGGTGCGAACCTCCTACCAAGACATCTCATAAAACTATAGAGTCCACCATATCTCATGCTACTACTTTGGCCTAACTGAGGAGTAGTTGGCTGTCTCATGTTGGCCGACCTTTGGATTCCACTATCACTGTCATGCTCCAATTGTGAGTCAGGTCGTCAATGCCTCATTGCTTCATTGACCATATATTGATGCTCTAATGATGCACAAATCCCAACTGTGAGATCCGGGTTGACTTGATCCCTGCAACCCTCATACTGATCGTAAACCGATTCCTACGTAGCCCTATAATATTCTTCCTAAACTTTTGCCTTCTTTTTTATTGTATCTTTCTTTGCTTGTTGTAGCTTGCTTTGAAATAATTTACGGATCTCCGTTGGATCCTTCTTGCATTTTATAACATTAGGATACCCATCGGTCAAATGCATATTCACCCGAGTTATTCCTCCACCCTTACTAATATAGTCACAATAAATACTTTGCCAATGATGATGGTTCCCATCTATCTTTCGGGCATGAACCCATGCATCATCATGTGGCTATTCCTTTGGTGCCATGATCCTATCAAATTTAAATCAAATAAGCTATAAAGTATAAACATATTAAATTGACCAAATATCAATAAAAAATCACTAATCGTAGCATTAAATAATTTTATTAAAATATAACTAATCATATTTTATCATCATAAATATGTTACATACGTAAAAGAAATATTAAATACATAATTTTGAACCAATAGGGATTAAATTATGATAAAATCATCATTAGATATACTAATCACATGATTAAAATAGTTAATTATCCACTAATTACTTCTCTTTTAATACTATAAACATGTCAAACACGTATTAAAGACATTAAATTAATATAAAATCGATTAAATTTTGATTAAATCATGACTAATCGTAGTATTAAATAACTTTAATAAAACCTAATTAAACCTATTTTACCATCATAGATAAGTCAAACACATAAAAGAAGTATTAAATACATAATTTTGATCCAATATAGTTCAGATTACGATGAAATCATCATTAGATACACTAATTACATAATTAACATAGTTAATTACTCACTAATTTTTTTTTCAATACTATAACAAACACCTTAATAGGTATTAAACATATTAAATTGACATAAAATCGATTAAATTTTGATTAAATCATCGTTAAAATGATTAATCGCTGCATTCAATAACTTTAATAAAACTTAATTAAACTTATTTTACTATCATAAATATCTTTCAATATTTAATATGCATGAAATATAAATATTTGGTGTCTAATTTTAAATTAATCAATATTAAATACACTAATCATAACATTAAAGAGCTTAATTATTCTCTAACCAAAGAAAGAGAATGCATACATTTTGATTAGAAAGTTCTTCGTCTTAATATTCCCAAATTAGCTTTAATTCAATTCATAAATCATTATTTTGTAGAGTTTACGAGAGCACAAATATGAGAAAAAAAGAGTTTGAGATAGTTTAAGAGAGTATGAGAATGAAATGGAGTGAAATATGGGAGAAGAATGGTTTAAAAACATATGAGAAAGGGCTCCAATGGTTAATTTGACCGTTGGAGCATTGTTACCAAGTTGTAATGGTCGATTTCGATCGTTACTAAGCTGTAATGGTCGATTTCGACTATTACCGAATAGTAACAATTGAAATTGATCGTAACTGTGCCGGGTGGTAACAATCAAAATTTTAATTGTTATCGGCTGATATAATCCGTATTGTTCAATACGAGACGCTTTCAAGCATTCCGCCCGGAAACGGGCGGTCCATGTACCGATAAGCTATCGGACTGATACGTACCGTCTTTACTGAGCGGTATATTTCAAAACTGTATACTCTGCATCTAATGCCCATAGTTAAAATTTATTCATACACCTTATTTCAGATAATAGCATGACAATTATAAACATTAGCTGATGTGCTATGACTGGCTTTCAGATAATAGCAATAATTTCTCTATGTCCATGATTTACATTTTTAATAACAGTGTTTGATTGTGTGATTTATGATAATTTGATGTGACATGAGTGTTATATATTAAAGGGAATGAGATAGCAAGTTAATTTTTAGATTTTGAGGTGCCTTCAGTTGAATGGATACTGGCCATAGGATTAATCTATAGATTTTCTTACTTAATTTTGGTATATTTTTATTATTTAGGCTCTCATATGCAATTGTATATGCTCCTACAAACTGCTGTGCTTTAGTTTAGTTTCGGGAAACCTTATCAAACTTATATGTATTAACCTGTATGATATGCTACACCAATTAGAAAAATATTAAAATAATCTAGAATTGTCAGTTTCAGCTATATGTAGTACATCAGCATGCTAGTGCACCATCAAACCTGAACAGTATGGTGACTATGATCATATATCATGAAATTTAAAAGCATGATGATGATCCAATTACTTGTTCACTGCTTTCCCTTTTAAGACCTTGCTAGTCATTACCAACTTTGTGGTCTTTTTTTCTTTTGCTGCAATCTGATAGTTGTGACCTAAGGGAAAGGTTAAGAAAAAACAGGTAACAAAGAAGAAGGAATAACAAGGCCTTAGGTCATAAAGAACCTCAATATTATTAAGGTACTAGAGATCACCATGAGGGTGGGCTTAAAACAATAGTAAGGTTGCTCCCTTAAGACTTGGGAAATCAGAATCCAAGTCTCAAACACATCCTCTCTATGAATTTAGATAGAGCACTGCATACATTGACTCTCCCAGATCTGGCAGTCCAAAATATGTTTCCAATCTGACATAACATAATTGTGATCTCACCAAATCATTGACATGATAGGACTTAACTAATCCTAACAAGAATCTAATTAAAATTTGACCCAGATAGACTCAAAATATTATAGAACTGGATCCAACTTGACCTATTGTAACTCTAAGACATCATATAATTAAATACTAATCTAACGACAGCCGAACCTTAATTAAGAATCTAGACCAATGTAAAGAATCCATGGATGGACACATCATTTTAGCTGATTCTTCATAAAGAATGGAAGATACGAAGAAACATGTTAAATTATAGGTGGTTTATATATTCCGTTAATTTTCAATGTAAAATATAGACCCATACTATGATAGTTATTGTTTGTAATTTTTATGGTTTACTCTAAGAAACTAAACATGCATTTGTTCTAGTAGATTTTGTAAGTTGACCCGTGTTATTCATGTACTTTTTACTAGAGGTAGCTGTCGCTAAAACAAAGCATATATAAATACAGTGGCACTTGATATGCTATACTGGACTGTGAATATTAGATTATAAGTCCAAATATGTAATGTATTTTTCTATGACAACGAACAATAAAGGTGTTTCTTTTATAGTCGTTTGTAAAAGTTAAGATCATTATTTTATTGATGGAAATTAATTATTGTGATAAAAAATCACAATAATTTAGCCGAGGGTCTTTGGAACCTTTTGTTGTGTTCTTATCACTTTTTCTTTATTTCTAGCTATAGTTTCGAGTTAATTTTTCATTACTACACGTACATATTTTGGTAGATTTGCTTTCATTTTGTTCGCAAGCGATAAACAAACCTCATGTTGTGCATGTTGTTGTTTGCTTAGAAGAGAGATCTCATTCGTGAGATATGAGATATTATTTTCTAGCCGTATATCCCTAAAGACTCATGAAGAAAGAGCGAATATGGATAGGATACCATATACCTCAGCGATAGAGTTTATCATGTATGCTATGCTATGTACCAGGCCTGATATAGCGTATGCTCTAAGTGTCACGAGCAGGTATTAGGCGAATCCAGGCTTGGAGCACTGGAAATCAATAAAGTGTATCCTTAAGTACTTGAGAAGGACTAAGGATCTTTTACTGGTATATAGAGATAGTAGCCTTAGGGTTAAAGGCTATACAGACTCGAGTTTTTAGTCCGATGTCAATGACAACAAGTCGAATTTGTTAGGAACAAGTTGACACTAAAAGAGGGGGTGATTTTGACAATGGTATCTATGTACTTGGACTGGGACAAGCCAAGCATCCTCTTGGATTTATCTCTATAGATTCGAATCCCTGAGATATATGATGCTCCCTGATAGAACCTTAGAAGGGTTGGGTCCTACTCAACCAAGAAGCAGCTAATAAAAACCCTTTGAGATTGTAATAAACCCCACATAGTTGCCTCTATCCTATAAAGAGAAGTTGCTAGGGTTTATATTTGGGCCTTTGGACTTTCTAACCACCACGCCCCGCCCCCCACTAGGCCGGTCGACTAGGGTTGAGAGCAAAAGGGGTAACTCACTTAGGAAGCAACCCCTAGGGCTAGGGTTTGGAGCTATATATAAGCATGTAGCCTCCATCTCTTTGAGAACAAAATCTATCTGTAATTACAGCCATATGGTCGACTTCTAGGAGGGTGGAACCCCTATAGCATCCCATGGATTGATCCCTCTCAAAGATCAATTTACATAGAATTCCTCTGGGGTTCTATCATTTGGTATTAGAGTAGTGATCTTGCTGCTTTTGCTGCCACCCCTATTGCCCACCACTAGCCAAGCAATTTCCACAATTGCTCTTGACATCGCCATCTCCACCATCATCTTCTACGGTAGATCAAATCAATCTACTACCGTCACCTCCAATTGCATCAGAGATTTAGTATTCCTCTATCACCAATACCTTTTGCTATTGTAATTTTTCATTCAAAATACCAAGAAAAAGTCTTTTTATCTATCCCGTGCTACAAATTCCTTTCACAGTAAAAGTTATCATCTTTGTGAACGAAGGATTGCTGCAGAAAATTTCAATCGCATGTTGTTGCCTTTAACCGATCTATTTGCTATCATTTTTTAATGAAATTTCTTATACGCTTCATATATCATTTTTGCTTCCATTTGAGATTGATCTATTGAGGAATTCATCTCTAAAACATTCTTGTGTTGTTGTAAATTTTCGTCGCAAACCACCGGAATTTTTCGATGAGAATTCTGCTATCGCAACTTGGACTGATTTCCTTGTTGTTATATTATCGAAATCTTCTTGATCAAAATTGTCATTATTGTTGTTATCTAAACCGAGATTTTGCTTTCAAATTCCCTCCTCATATCTCTCAATTTTTGCTGAAAATTTTGTCATGAAATCGTTGTTTCTTCGACGACAATTCTACTCTTACAAAACAGCCACAAACAAGCCAAAACCACAACCTACATACACCAATCCACCAACCCTTTCGACCACCACTTTTCTTAACCGATACATTCCTTTAACCCAACAACAAAAGAGAGATCTTAACATTACAAATTTGGAGGCATATACTATGGCATCTGAGGAGGCAATCAATGCTAAATTTGAAGCCTTCGAGACGCAAATAAAGGACAAATTCAGACTCTCTTTACCGAACTCAATTTGGGCCGACCACCGAGCCTAAAGAAATCACATCAAGGAGAGAGCTCTGATCGAAGAGATGACTTCCAGGAGATGGGAGGCTCTATGACCGATCCCTACTATCCACGCATAAGGGTGGACTTCCCTAGATGGGAAGGAGACCCGATTGGTTGGATCTCGTGTGTAGAGCGATATTTTCGATACCACAAAACCGCAAACACATCTATGGTAGAAATTATGGCTATACATCTTGAAGAGGATGTCATACAATGATTTGACTGGTTTGAACACACTCATGGAGTCCTCTCATGGCGATAATTCAAAGAAGGAATGTTGATCCGCTTCGGACCAACCGTTTACGAGAACATTGACGGACAACTAGCAAAGATCCGACAAATCTCCACCATTCAGGAATACCAAACCAGGTTTGAAATGTTATCTAATCAAACTCATGATTGGTATGAAAAATAGCTATTGGGGACCTTTATTGAGGGCT
Source organism: Musa acuminata AAA Group (assembly GCF_036884655.1). Classification (NCBI taxonomy): domain Eukaryota; kingdom Viridiplantae; phylum Streptophyta; class Magnoliopsida; order Zingiberales; family Musaceae; genus Musa; species Musa acuminata. The sequence goes on from NC_088341.1 coordinate 25,102,792, forward strand.
TAAAGTCAGAGATTCGGGGAGAAGTTAAAGCGTGACAACCATACACGCTTATAGCAGCCATCTCTTTCGCATGACTTCAAGAGGAGCGATTGAAACATAAAGCCCAGAGGACTAGGGTCGCTCCCCGACTAGCAATACTAAAGCCCTCAGCCCCCCTACTGTCAGCCGAGCCTCTGCACCAAAAATGTTGACAAGAGAAGAGCTTCGGGAGGGGTTATGTTGGCATTGCGACGAGTCGTGGAGCTGCGAGCATCGCTGTAAAAAAGGGAGAATTCTTGTGATTGAACCAGTAGAAGAAGAGGTCATTAAACATCCAAAAGAGAGCCTTGAACATGAAGAAGAAGATGCGGAAGAAAAGCCACAACAGACTGACTTTATGGTACACGCCCTAGCCGGCTACTCAAACCCGCAAATGTTGAAAGCTGGAGGCCTTCTCAAACAACAACCGATCAATGTTCTCATCGACACAAGGAGCACTAATAACTTCCTAAACAGTAAGGTTCCTGCTCAGATGACACTCCACATCGAAGGTTGCAGCAAGTTCGACGTAAAGGTCGCCGATGGCAGAATCCTAAAGTGCGACCAAAGATGCCCGTAGGTGGAACTATTACTGCAAGACCAAGAAATTATCACAGACTTATTCCTCCTACCATTTGATGATTATGAGGCCATGCTTGGCATAGAATGACTGACGATGCTAGGTGACGTCTCTTGGAACTTTTTCAAATTAATTATGAAATTATATTGCAAAGGCAAACATATCATCCTAGGCGAGAAGCGCAAAAGCAACATAACTACCATTTCGACCCAACAAATGGAGAAAGTTTTACACAAGATAAATGGTGGCTTTTTGATGCATCTCTAGCAGCAACTAGAGGGGAATAAAATAGAAATTGAAGGTCAAAATCTCACCCAATTGCTTGCTGAATTTGTCAACATTTTTGCTGAACCGCGCAGTCTTCCTCCTACTCGGTAATATGACCATCGGATTCCAATTCTTCCGGGCAAACCACCAATGAACACTCGACCGTACCATTATTCTCACCTTCAGAAGGATGAAATTAAAAAAATTGTAAAGGAGATGCTTGAAACATGGGTGATTCGACTAAGTTGCAACCCCTATTCCTCATTGACTTGTATGCAAGAAGGACGGAACTTGGCGGATGTGCATCGACTATCGAGCTTTAAATGGCATCACCATCAAGGACAAGTACCCAATACCAATGGCGGATGAACATCTTGATGAGTTAAAAGGAGCTTGAATCTTCACAAAATTGGACCTCCGATCCGGTTACCATCAAATTCGGGTATGTGAAGACGACATTCCAAAAATTGCATTCCGCACACATAACGACCATTATGAATTCTTGGTAATAACTTTTGGACTCACTAATGCTCCTTCAACCTTCTAAAGTCTCATGAACGATATTTTTCAGAGCTTTCTTCGCAAATTTGTGCTAGTATTTTTCGATGATATTCTCATTTGCAACCCTTCTCTTGAACTCACTTTCAGCATTTACGGGTTGTTTTGACGATCCTTCGGAAGAATACTCTTTTTGCTAAGTAGCCAAAGTGCAGCTTTCTCTAGCAAAAAGTAGAGTGCCTTGGGCATAGAGTATCAGAAAAAGGAGTGGCGGTAGACCCAACAAAAATTGAAGCAATGTAGGGCTGACCAAAACCTACAAATGTGAAATTACTATGTAGGTTCCTTGAATTAACGGGCTACTACCAAAAATTTGTGAAGGACTATAGGAAGATCAGTGCACCCCTCACTTCTCTACTGAAAAAAGACACCTTCCAATGGTCAAACAAAGCTTCCATTGCCTTCGACAAACTTAAGGTAGCCAAGATGACGATGTCGGTGCTAGCACTACCAGATTTTAGCCGACCCTTCATCATTAAAGTCGACGTATCTGGAGTCGGAATTGGAATCGTTCTCATGCAAGATGGTCGATCACTCGTATACACCAACAATGCGTTATCTCCCTCCCATAAAAAAAATCAATATATGATAAGGAGATGCTTGCCATTGTGCACGCAGTAACGAGGTGGAGACCCTACCTAATCGGACGATAATTTCAAATTAAAATCGACCATAGAAGCCTCAAGTACTTTTTGGAGTAGAAGATATCATCCCCTGAGTAGCAAAAAAGGATAACCAAACATCTAGGATTTGATTATGAAATTATTTATAAAAAGGGAAAGAAAACGTTGTTGCAGATGCACTCTCATGGCTACTTGAGTAAGTTAAATTTTTAGCCATCTCCCTTCCTACTATCGGCTTCCTCAAGGACATTAGGGAGGAATGGAAGAAGGATCCATAGATCAGCAACATCATAAAAAAATTGGATGAGGATCCAAGCGCAATAGCCTACTACACTTGGGATTCGAGCGATCTGCATTGCAAAGGTTACATTGTGCTTATACCCGATTCCCCTTGCATCAAAATCATCCTGCCCGAAATGCACTCCACACCTTCAGCAGGGCACTCCGGATTTCTGAGAACCTACAAAAGAGTGAAGCAAAATTTTTATTGGAGATGGATGAAAAAAATTATTTCTGAATATGTGGCACAATGTGATGTATGTCAATAGCAAAAGGGTGAAATAATAGTGAGTCCAGGGAAGATACAACCACTACCCATACCAGACTTGGTGTGGACTGACATCTCCATGGACTTCATCGAAGTGCTGCCACCTTCCAAAGGTAAAAGCGTAATCCTTGTGGTGGTTGATCGACTTACGAAATATGCTCATTTTTGTGTTGTGCGAAATCCCTATACTGCTGCTAGTATTGCTCAGATTTTCATAGAAAATATTATTAAATTATATGGGATGCCAAGGTCCATTGTAAGTGATTGTGATAGGATCTTCACTAGTAAATTTTGGATCGAGTTATTTCAGTTACAAGTCACCAAACTCAAGATGAGCACAACATATAATCCACAAACTAATGACCAAATAGAGGTGGTGAATAGGTGTTTCGAGATGTACCTTCGGTGTTTCGCCAATGACCGACCAAAGGAGTGGGTGAAATGGCTTCCTTGGGCCGAATGATGGTATAATACTACATATCATTCATCTACAAAATGTGCCCCATATGAAGCATTGTATGGTCGGCCGACCCTTGTGATTCCAAAGTATGTAATTGGCTCGGCCAAGGTAGATCAGGTCGATCAATATTTAACTGATAGGGACAAACTCCTACAGCTGCTAAAGGATAATCTCTCTACCGATCAAGCCAGAATGAAGTAGCAAGCCGACACACGACGAAGCGAAGGAGATTTTTTAGTAGGAGATTGGGTTTATCTTTGCCTATAGCCATACAAGCAACTCTCCATCAACACACGAGCCTCCATGAAGCTATCCCCACATTTTTATGGGCCCTATCAGATCACAGAGTGTATTGGAGCCATGGCGTACAGACTTCAATTGCTTGAGGATGCCAAAATTCACCTCATCTTGCACGCGTCATGCTTGAAGCCCAAGTTGGGAGAACACGAGTCACCCCAGATCCAACTGCCCAACACCACTAATGATGGAGACATTCAAGCCCATCCACAAGCCATCCTCGACCGTAGAATCGTGATGCATTGCCGATGTCCCTCTACTGAAGTACTAGTGCATTAGAATAATTTATCACTCGAAGACCACATGGGAATCATATGAGGAGCTGAAGACCTAGTTCCCTGAGTTCATGGAACCTCAGCCTTGAGGATAAGGCTGATCTGGAGAGGGCGGGCTTGATAGGACCCTAGTAGGGTTGGGTCTTATTCAACCAAGAAGTAGTTAATAAAAACTCTGTGAGATTGTAATAAACCCCGCCTAGCCACCTTTATCTTATAAAGAAGAGTGGCTAGGGTTTATATTTGGGCCTTTGGGCTTCTTAGCCACCCCCCAGTTAGGGTTTATATTTGGGCTTTTGGGCTTCTTAGCCACCCCCCCCTTTTACTAGGCCGATCGGCTAGGGTTGAGGGCAAAAGGGGTAACTTACTTAGGAAGCAGTTCTTAGAGCTAGGGTTTGGAGCCCTATATAAGCATGTAGCCTTCATCTCTTTGAGAATAAGATCTATCTACAATTGCAGCCATATGGCCGACTTCTAGGAGGGTGAAACCCCTACAGCGTTCCAAAGATTGATCTCTCTTAAAGATCAATCTACATAGAATTCCTCTGGGGTTCTATCACTTCTCCTAAGTCCTTCATGGAGAAGTGTCTAGATAACCAAGCCTTTACTATGGATAGTATTCTTATATCATTCCCCATGATCAGGATGTCATCCACATATAACACCAAGAAGGTGATAGCACTCCCACTTACCTTCTTGTACACACAAGGCTCATCTTCATTCCTAACGAAGTCATAAGATATGATCGCCTCATCAAATCTTATGTTCCAACTTCGGGAAGCTTACTTCAATCTATAAATGGACATAAGAAACCTACACACCTTATCTGAGCTGTCCTTGGACATGAATCCCTCAAACTGTATCATATACACCTCCTCCTCGAGGTTCCCATTGAGGAACATGGTTTTCACGTCTATCTGCTAGATTAAATAATCATAGTGTGCTGCAATAGCTAACAGAATTCGGATGGATTTTAGCATTGCTACGGGTGAGAAGGTTTCGTCATAGTCAACACCTTACCTTTGACGATACCCCTTAGCCACTAACCTTGCTTTATAAGGCTCTACTTTTCTATATACTCTGATATTCTTCTTGAAGATCCACGTGCAACCAATGGGTACAATACCCTCGGGTGCATCAACTATGTTCTAAACCTTGTTAGAGTACATGGAATCCATCTCAGAATTCATGGCTTCTTGCCACTTCCCGGAGACTATACTCGTAATAGTCTCCTCGTAGGTCTAAGGATCAATATCCTTAATATCCTCACCTCTAATATGTCTCACATATCTCTCAAGAGAATGAGATACTTTATTGGACCTACGTGAAGTTGGAACTTATGTGTTAGGTACCTGAATAGATTCGGGTTGTAGAGTAGTGCTTGAGCTAGGTTCTCTAACCTCGCTCAACTCTATCACGCTCCCACCGTCTTTGCCAAGAATGTGTTCCTTCTCAAGGAACACCGCTCTCTTGGCTATAAAGACCTTTAGGTTCTCGAGATGATAGAAATAATACCCATAATTTTCCTTGGGTTATCCCACAAACTTGATCGCTCTATCCTAGATTCCAACTTATCGGGGTTATATCTTTTAACGCGGGCAGGGCAGTCCCAAATCTTAACAACCTTAAGATCTGACTTCTTCCCTTTTATATCTCATATAGTGTAGATACTACCGACTTAGTTGGAACTCTGTTCAGAAGGTAAGCTGCGGTTTCTAGGACGTATCCTCACAATGAGACGAGTAGGTTGGCAAAATTCATCATGGACCGTATTATGTCTATTAGTATACAATTCCTCCTTTCAAATACACCATTGAGTTGAGGTGTATAAGGAGATGTCCATTGGGATAAAATCCCATGGTCCTTGAGGAATTGTGTGAATTTTGTACTCAAATATGTTGAATCTCATATCTTGATTATGAAATCAATTAAGAAGCAAAGTGGGAGTATGCAATGATAAAAGGTGAATGAGAAGACTGCTGCGATTAGGTACGGTGAAGAATGGGAAGAGCAGTGCAGCGTAGAACTCTGCTGAAGGGCAGTGCAGGTGCTTCATCGGTGAGGAAGAGCTACTATTCCTTGCTCCGCAGCGTTGATAGTGATGGGCAGCAAGGGAATGAAAAGTTCTCGACATCCGAGATGGCTTGGTGGAGCAAATCCTTGATATGCTGTTGAAAAGCTGGATAGTGAGGACGCGAAGGAGGAAGACTCAAAGCCAAGATGTTGTACATGTTCTAGTGAGCTGAAGGTGAGGCTTGGAAGAGCAGGTCTGTTCTGCTGCGAGCTGTGCTTGTGGCAGTTGACGTCGAGACAACGGTTCGCAATAGGAGACGACGGCTGCGATCGGTGCAGATCACAGCTTTCAGCCGAGTTTGGTGGCCGGAAGGGCGGCGGAGTCTGAGGGAGAGAAGCCCTCAACGAAGGAGGCAGATGGCAAAATCACAAAGCCAACTTGAAGGAAGCTTGGAGGAGGCTTCGACAGAGGAAGAAATGGAAGGAACCTTCAGCGGAAGACTTCGGTTGGCGAGGGAGCAACAGTCGGCGGTAGAAACAGAGGCTGCGATTGTGCTTCCTTTGGGAGCATCGTCCACGAAGAAGAGAAGCTCGTAACAGGCCCATGATTGTAACAGGCCTGTCCCTTCCCACCGAGTGTCTTCAGCAAGTTCTAACTAACACAACTTGTGATGGTCCTGGTGAGTTCTCTACCCCATGCAGCACATGTGCAGGATACGCTGGTGAAAATTGCCTCGACTGGTGTGGGCTAAAGGTTTTGGAGACCGCTCAGGAGAGATATGCAGTTCTTGCCAATATGCGCAGTTCTCGTCGCAGATCTATGAGAGATCTGCAGTTCTATGAGAGGTTACGACTTGTAGTTCAATGAGAGGCTATGGCTTTAAATGCCATAGTGCATGTGGGGCCAGAGAGGAAGCGGTTCATGGTCCACACCAAGTGCATCAACCAGTTCCGGATGCTGCTCGATGAGGCGGAGAAGGAGTTCGGGGGAAGTAGTCACCGAGGCGGTACTCCGGGAACGCACGACAGGAGATGGCGTGGCCGGCACCCTTGTTGGTGACGACGAAGGGGAGGGCGCTAGTCTTCAAGAAGCGGTAAAGCTGCTCATCAATCTGGGAGGATGAGGACAGAGACGTGTCGTGGTCGCAGGGGAAGACAACTATCGTTCGCTAGAGAAGTGCTGCAGTCACTGTAGGGAAAACAACCACCGTTGGAAAAGTAATGGTGGGAATCGCCTCTTGCGATCTTGCGGTGTGGAAGATCGACCGATGTCGGAGGAGGAGAAGAGGGGGAGGAAGCTGCGGTCGTTGTCGATCGAGATGGGAAGGATACGAATCTGTGAGATGCGTGCGTGACTCACCGATCGCTTCTCCCGTCGTACTCAGCTGTTTGGAGCGGGCTATCGAAGCAGGCGGCCACAAGAAAGCCATCGGCTCAAGTAGGAGAAGAGAAGACGCCGACGTAGGGAGGAGAAAACTGGTAGTGGGGTGACGTCGGATAGCAAAAAAGAGAGAGTGTCACAACAATAGCGATGGCTGCAAGATCAAGGTTGCTGTCGCCGAGAAAATCTTACTAAAAGCAGATTTAGCTCTGATATCATATTAAAAGAATGAAATGAATAAGATATTACTGTGTTTGATACGGTACTCCCTATTTATATATGTTAGGAGGAAGAATTTTTCTCAACCGAACTATGATATTTCTTTATGTAGTTAAAGAAATTTTAATTGTTATGAAAGGAAATCTTAACTGTTATCATTATTCAACTATAATTTCATTGTAATATTGAGTTTGACAAGTTAGATCGATAGCCTTTGGCTAGTAAAACTAGTCTAGTTGTATGAAACTAAAAGAACAAAGACTTCCTATCAAGATTCAAGATATGATATAATATGCTCGTATGATACTCGACCATTCAGCGTTTCAGCTAGAATACTATCAAGATTCAAGATATGATATAATATGCTTGTATGATACTCAGACCATTCAATCACAGCGAGCTAGAATATGTTCTTGCTGTAGTAATAAAATTATTAAATATGGTTTCATTGGAAAAGATGATTTCTTAAGCTAATTTGTCTTACATTCATTGTGAAGAAAGAATAACTTAGTTGCTTGAAAAGTTATCAAAGGATTTCATCCACGGTAGCTAGATAATAATAATAAATATTAATAGTAGAAATAAAGAGGTGAATAGATATCTTCTCTTGCAAGCATTCTAATATTGTCTGTTTTTAGAAGAAGACAATCGACGGATCCCTAAAGAATAGCTTCCCTTGCGATATCATTAGCATGGACTAATTACATATTACTTCTTATAATTAATTTTTTTAGTATTTTAATCCTTATATTTTTAAAGTTTATATTGAGATCCTTGTACTTATAAAAGTAAAAAATATTTAACTTCATTTCTTACTCGTGTTGTCGATTCTACTGACGAAAATATTACACGTGTTTAGTGGTAAACTGAAATAAGACGGAGTCAATACGTACTTAGTGATAAGCCCTATGATATTTTTCATCAACAAAGTTGACGACAAAAGGAAAAATAAAATTAAATATTTCACTTTCATAAATATAGAAATCACATTTATAACTTTTAAAAATATAAAAAAGATAACTAATTATAGGAGGTAATCTATAATTAGCCCTGTAACCACATCATCAATACATATTTTTTATATTTTATGAATCAATAGTTACTTTCATCATAATAATATAAGTACAAAGCATAATTCATTACCGACAAATATTTGCATTGTTTTCATCGAAAAGCCAGTAAGAATATTTTAGATGCATTGCATGCTAGCATTTATTGAAAACTGAAAAATATCTGTTTGCTTTTATCAATTTACCAAATATAAAGATGGCAAAACATATTTAATTATCCCATCAAATATTTAATATATATTTAATTATTAGCTTCTCTATATCTTAAAAAAATAGTTGCATTACTTTTATATATAAATAAAATGTTCATTGTCCCCTAAAGCATAAATTATTAGTTTCATCTTTGTGTATTGGTAGATAGCTACGTAGTTGCGTATTTTTTATTATCCACAAAATATCACAAAACAAAAACAAATGCGAATAATTATCAAGCTTGGTGTTGTATTGATGCACTTTATAATTAATACCACCATTATAGGAATGGGAACTAGAAGTACTAATACATGCCATTTTTTTTCCCTTCATTAAGCCATGCGTAGAATAATATCGTTAGTTAAATCAAATGCAATACTCTTTTTCTAAATCTTTCTTTATCACTTCGTACAACTTATTATAATCGATTCATTCCGAATAAAAAATAAACATTATTAAAAGGAGCTAAAATGAAATTTAATAATTTTTTTGGTGCAAGCAACAATGTTATTTACATGGAAATGAATTAAAATGAGAAATGGCAATAAAAGAAAAAGTAAAGCGTTATTAATTTTAAGAATGAGGGCAAAATCTTCAATTTATTTTCAGCATACCTTTTTTTTTGTACCATCACATATAATTATTAGAATAATAGAAAAAAGAAAACTATTAGAACACGCCATCTTTGAAATTTTGGGAAGGAGCCATTCACTATAAAACCATAGATATTGTGGCACTGCAGTCCATGTCTAGTGTCTCCACCTCCAAAGTATTCATCATAGCTTTGTGGAAGTGCTACAGGATTGATATTAAAAGTTGATTAGAAGGTCAACTTCTCCTAATTTTATAATTTTGTTTTTCCATTCTATTTCCACTTCATGGTTGTAAGAGAGATCTGATTTGGATTAGCGTCACAGATGATGTTATTTATTAATTTTAATTGTAATATATGTTTGGGTTTGTGGTTGATGGGATTTTAGTGTTAATCAGGACAATTATTTGCAAAAAAAGCAAACTGTGCTGATTGATGACTCGAATATAAAATATCTATCTGTCTCTTTCTCATTTTATCTCTTTCGGAAGGTGATTTAAGTAAACGAATTTATTACCTAAAGACTTGTTATAACTATCCTGTCTCAGTTTATGTACTTAAGTAAAAACAATCAACTCATTACATACAAAGGTACACGCACATATGTAAGGGGAAAAAAAATCTAGATTGATCAAAAGGAAACAAGAACAAATTAGATGGATGCAATCTTTGCTTTCCAATGACCTTTGAACTCATCGTGAACAGCTAAAATCATCTGCAGCCCTAATAAGTTCGGAATTCTTTTTCATTAGGCTGATGGATTTTCTATGCATAAGTTTCAATATTTTCCAATCAAATCGTTTTTTTTCCAATCAAATCGTGCATAAGTTTCATTAGGACAATGGGTTTACCACCGATATATAGAACAACTTTTCACTTCATCAATTGTGACTTCTCATCACTCTTATTAGAACTTTCATCGACTTTAGTATTATTATGAGATATCTTCTTATCAATTTTATTTTAAAAGGTTCGTCATGTGAGATAGTTTATATAAATCTATAAAAATTCAAATGATCATAACTTTTATGCCATAATATTGATTCATTAATAATAGTAGCATGTAAAGAGAAATCCAAAAATTATAAAGGATATATTTTATTTTTATCATCCTTTGCTATCAATTTTTTTATTTTTTATCATAAATCAAGTATTTTTTATTATAAAAAATAGCATAACATCCTCTTTTTTATTTGTTGTCCTATACTAATAAGATTTTGTTTTAAACCAAAAATAAATATCACATCAATAAATTTTTGTGCTATATTTCTTTTTTTCCACTTGAACCTTACTACTATTTTCGATTTATACTATAGATTTGATTGAATCATCAAGTCTTCGAAATAAACTTTTATCCCAAGTCATATGATTACTGTATCTATTATCCAAAAATCAAACAAATCTAAAATATTCTTTATCAGATTCTCTAAAAATATATATTTTTTATTATTTTCTTTACTATTGTTTTTTCATAATAATTTATTTAATTTTTGTTCCAATATTTTTTTCAAGATGGCTATATTTTTCACAATAAGAGCAGAGAGCAACATTTAGATTTTTATTTTTGCACCAACAATCTTTTTCAATATATCTAATTATTTTATAAAAAAATATTGACGAGTTTCTTTATTACCTTTATGAGAGTTTTTTTTGGCCCTAATTTGACTGGTCTCATCCTTTGTCATTTTGATCACTCCCTTGAAATCTAGTTTATGATTTTTTCATTTGATCTTTCTTCTAATCTATCGAAGAACATGTTCTGAACTTTCATATAAAGATATATTCACTTTTTGTTCATAAACTAAAAAAGAGTCCATTAATTCATCAATAGATATTGTACTAATATCTTTAGCTTCTTTTATGGCTATAAAAATTATATCATATTTTAAAAATAAACTTCGTAAAACCTTTTCTGCTACAATTTAATATTTTTGCTTTTCACCGTAAGATTTTATTTGGTTTACAATAGAAGAGATTTACAAAAAAAAAAAATCAATGATAGACTCAAAATCTTTCATCATAATAGTTTCAAATTTACGTTGAAAAATCTAAAGCTTTAAAGTTTTTACATTTTTTGTGTCTTCAAACACACTTTTTATTAATTTTCAAGCTTCATGTTAATGCCATCATGACTTGGGGAAATAGGGACTCGTCTATTGCTTATTGTAACATGTAGAGGGTTCTTGTATCTTTTTGCATATTCTCATTCATTTGATCTCTTTAATCTTTAGCAATATTATGATCCTATAGATCATACTTAACAAAACCATCTTCTACCAAATTCCACTATCGTTATGAAATAAATAAAATTTTTATCTTAACAGTACAAAATTGATAATTTTCATTGAAGATAGGAAGAAGTTTATTAGGTACACTTATTCCAATGTTTGCCATCTTTTTTTTTTTTTTTTTGCATCTACTAGTCTTCCATTCTTGTTTAATTGATATACTTTTGTTGATCCTCTTTAAACCAAGCCCTAATATTAAACTTTTTAGTTTTGATAGAATACTTGTTAGCTTCTATGTAGAAATTCAAGAAGGAAAAGAAAATAATAGAAGAGACTAGGAGTACTTCCATTTTGTGGTGCTTTGGATTGATCCAAGAGCACCTATATTAATCAAAAGATAAAGTACAAGTTTTTTAAAATAATAAAAAATATCATATCCTAATAAATATTCTCATCCTTATCTATTTATCTTAATTTAAATTTAATTTTTTTTATTTTATCTAATTTTAATTATTTAAATTAAAGTAATTTAGATGTCTTTGGGCAGCAAACATCTATTCTTTACCTTGGAAAAACTGAGACTTTTATCATGTCTCAGCAAGAGCCATAGTTGCTGAAAGTTCTTGAAAAGTTATTTGGGCTTGCAATGTTTTTTTCCATGATGAAAATAAACATTATGTACTATTTGAGCATGCTATGCGAACAACAGGTTTATTGGAACATAGTCAACTTAGGATTTCCAGAGCACTCAAATGCACCTTGGAAAGTTCCTTAACGTTGTTTTGCTGCTCTTTTAGGATGTGCGATGAGGAAGGTAGGGCAACTACTGAATTTCCTGGAGTCGATCTCCAATGCGATCCTACCATTGGGGAAGCCATCCTTGGTGATACTTCCACCGAGTTGGAAGAGTTACTGGGTCCTCCTCCCAATAGATTCTTCGAAGCCCCATTGCCACATGAGGTAGAAGAAACGGATGATCCTCAAGCCGAAGACAGGCTTAGGATTCGCGTGTGGAAAAATATCATCAGATTGAAGATACTGAGGGAGAAAAAGTCTAAAATGACGATGCAGCACAATGGTGCAACCTTGTGGTATTGCTCGCAGGAGCAATCACGGAGGAAGAAGCTGGCACGGAGCCAGGAGAGGATACTGACTGAGATGCTGGAGCTGACACGAGAAGGCCTAGCTCTCGGCTTCGTCTATGGGATCGTGACCTACAAAGGAAAGCCAGCCAGTGGGGCTTCCAACAACCTGCGTGCATGGTGGAAGGACACGGTTCGGTTCGATCGGCAGGGCCCAGCTGCGATCAGAAAATATCAGATGGAGAGTCCAGTGGTCTTTGCTGGAAGTGAGATGAGCTCCAAATTCTCCGTTCCTAACGCGCTACAGGAGTTGCAGGACACGACGGCTGGCTCCCTCTTGTCCGCTTTGATGCCCTACTGCGATCCTCCTCAGCGGAGGTTCCCGATGGACAAGGGTGTTCCACCACCATGGTGGCCTACCATGACGGAGGAGTGGTGGAAGCAGATCGGGATCCCCAAAGATCCACGGCCTCCACCATATAAGAAGCCACACGACCTGAAGAAGGCGTGGAAGGTGAGCGTTCTGATTTCCGTCATCAAGCACTTGATGCCCGACATCTCAAAGATCCAACGGCTGGTCGAGAAGTCCAAAGGCCTCCAAGATAAGATCACGGCGAAGGAGATTGACATTCTGGACGCTGTCCTTAGGCATGAATTGAAGACGTATCTTGAGCTGCAATGCGGTACTCCTCCTCGACTTCCTCCACCCTTGGAAGGAGAAAGCCACTGCACCGAAGAAGTTACGAAGGGAGAGTTCTCCCCTTCTAGTGCACCTATTCATGTTGTCGAGAACCCATCTGCCTCAGAGACCGTGAAAGAGCAACATACGGACGTGCCACAGTACTCAGCCATGGATGCGGACACGTTTACAGGCATGACCTTCCCCTGCAACTGGTACGTTTGTGCTGTACTTCCCGATCAAACTACGGGAAACCTTTATCGAGATGGCAACGATGGGAACCTATATCACAGTCAAGCTCCAGGTTGCCACATCGATTCAAATCCAACTGGTTCCATCTACGATGTGGCCTATAACGCTGATATTTGGAGTACTATAAACCAAGGAAATCCAAATGCAGGCCTCGATCTCTTTGAGAAAAGCCTTGACGTTGACCAGTCTCTCCCTCCGACTTTGACTGGTGCGGAAATGAATGCTGATGAGTCGATGCTCGAGCTGAATACGATGGAGACGACGAACATCTTCGGAGAACTCGACAGCTTGATCCATCCTGAGATGTTCCCCTCCGATGGGACACTGTCCTTCGAACTTGATTTGGAAGATCATGATGCTTCTGTTTTCTCGGTCACCATGGACCAAACGGCTGCGGTGCGGAGTCAAATTCCAGATGTATTACATGATCTAGTAGAATATGACTGGTCCCAGAATTTCTGGATGTGAGGCTGGGAATATGTACATATACCTTTATACCTTATGAATATATATATATATATATATATATATATATATATATGTACATATGTGTGTGTGTACGTATACCTTTCGTCAATCGGCCAAGGGTAACATTACTACCTTTGGTTGCTACCTAATGATTATGCTGAGGATGAAATAGCAAAACATATCTTTTTAATTTGGGAACAATTGGAACATTTCTGTGTTTGTTAGTACCATTTGGATTGTTTGTTATCATCAACGTAGTTACATATTTGCACCTAATTTCTATTGTTTCCGTTGTGACTTTTCTATATGTTCAATTTATCTAATATACGTTATTATGTTATATTATATTTATACAATTGGAACCACAAAAATTGCTCTCTCATTATCTTCAGTCTGGATGATGTCCGTCCACACGCGAATCCTAAGCCTATCTTCGATTCCATGATCATCAGTTTCTACTACCTCATGTGGCAATGGGGCTTCGAAGAATCTATTGGGAGGAGGACCCAGTAACTCTTCCAACTCGGTAGGAGTATCAAGGATAAGATCGCTTTGAAGATCAACTCAACTCGAGGAGATCCAGTAGTTGCTCATAGCACATCCTAAAATAGCAGCAAAACAACGTTAAGGAGCTTTCCAGGTGCATTTTAGTCTATCGAATCCTTAAGTTGACTACGTTCTGTTAAACCTATTGTTCATATGACATGCTCAAATGAAACGTAATATTTATTTTTGTCATGGGAAAAAACTTTGCAAGCGCAAATCAATAGATATGTGATAAATTCAGCAAAGAAAAATAAATACCAACCATATTAGTAAAAGAACTTTAAACTCTATCAATCATGCATACCGTTCTCGAATCAACTTAGCAAGACAGAGTAAACCGAAAAGGACCAGTTTCCATAAGTCTATCAAAGCTTTTTTTTGACTTGGATATATATCCACACCATCTTGGTAAGCTACTAATATCAACATATATCAAGAAATTTTTTTATTTTAGTTAAAATCATTTCTGAATAAACTAAGGCCATGTATCTGATTTGTTATGGCTAAGCTCCAGAAGTTGACCCAAGTATCAACCACCTGCATATGTATCATTGACAGAGCTCTTATAAAATTTCCAAGGTCATAACCCAAGCAACCACCACTAGAATCATTTATCTAGGAAGCCTACTTCGAGAAGCCAGATGGAACTTATAACATAGTCGAAACCTGACAGAAACCTTTTGACATAAGTGATAAGACTTTTGTTATAAACCATTTAAACCAGGAAGAAAATTTTACGAGTTCTTTCTATTTCAGTTCCTTTTACCACTTGGATATGAGGGTCAAATGATGTGAGGGTGCAGAGAAGAAATAAAAATAATGCAGAGTTGTTTAGTTGCAATTCAACGAAACATATACTCGCAAGGAAAGGAACATATGTTTATCGCCCAAAGACTTCTGAATGACCTTTGTCTCAAACGAAAACAAGAACAAAGGCAAGAAGTGCATGTCTCCTGTGATGGTAAGGTAGATGGACTCCATCTCTTCGTAGCGCTTCTTGACGAGAACGATGCAAAGGTAGGAGGGAAGAATTAAAGGGAAAAGAACTAAAAGCGCACTTACATTGCTAGTTCGTTCCCCCTTGCCACCTCATTTTTGTCGGTAGTGTAACTAATGTGGTTTTGTTGTCGCTGAGAAGAGTGAGTGACTTAAAAGAGAGAGAGAGAGAGAGAGAGAGAGAGGAGTGCACGCCAACTTTCAAAAATTCTTATAGAACACCATTATCACGCAAAAAGATTATTTTATCATTGTTTTTGTTGGATCCATTCTTGCTGGCTCCTCTTTGTGTCACCTTTACCACTATCCCTATGAGTTCTTTCTAGACCTAAGGGGCATCGCGGGTGCCCATACCAGCCCTACCTCCATCGCTTGTTGCATGCAATGTGTGTCTTCTCAGGGTAAGTGGGTATGAGTGGGTACGACTATTGCAATTAGCGGAATTAGCTCATGCATAATAGTAAAGGCATAATTGTGACACATATTTAAGATGGAGGGAGCTAGTCAGTCGAAATAGCTAGCTCATGATAGTGCAAATGCAGTAGAGGTATAGGCACAATGCAAGCATGCCAAAGGCACATGCGTGATACCTATTCAAGGCGAAGGAGAGCAGCTAGTAGGGCTACCCTTATGCTAAGACATAGATGGCTAGTGTGTTGGAAAACTTTGGAAAGCATCATATGTGCAGTGAAAAATAAAAACTAAAATTGATTTTCTAAAGAATAATATCTGGTCATGTGCGAAGATTAGTGCAAGAAAATATCGTAAAATCAAAAATTACGTAACAAGTGTGAGATTTTTTACCTAGGGGAGATCGTATATCCTTTGGTCCTCTCCTATTTATAGATCTTTCCTCTCCTATTCTATTAGGTGTTGGATCTCTATCCAATTATCTAAGCCTCTTGGATTAGTGGATCTCTATTAAATAATCACTTATTAGCACTTATTGGATCTCATTCAAAGGATCTAATAATACACGGGCTTATTAGATATCTAATAAAACATGAGCTCGATGGATATCTCATATCGGAACCTTTACTCGTCATTATATGTACCATATATGTGTGCCCTCTATGCCCAATATTGAGCTGGCCATGAGTTGCACTTATCAAAACTCCTTTTGATTCAAAACTTCTTCTAAATCGGTGAATTGTTATCCTATAACAATTCATTCAACTCATCGTTTATGGACGTACTAGGCCACTATGTCATAGTCCTCAAACGGTACAGAGGGATCTAATCTATTTGACCTATTTGCCCTTAGTTATTATGTATCTATAGTCCCTCACCCATTTAATATTCTAGAGACCGTATACTAGGTATGATACCATTAGGCCCATACAGAATCCATTTGAGTCTCACTCTAATCAGATTCTCCCAAAGAACTCTTTCTCTCCTAATTTGAACAACCCTAACTAGGGATTTGCCTGGGTATATATGAGATATTCCTCTAGGGATTAGCCCCGTTATTGTCGTAATATATGGGAATCAGCTCCTTACTGCTCGGTACGACTCTTAGATCCATAATAAACTTCTTCATCTAGACTCCCTCCTTTGCTACTTCTAATATAACAATATACTCCGCCTATATGATCGAGTCAATAGTAGTATCTTTGTTGGAACTTTTCTAGTTTATTGCTCCTCCATTTAGGGTGAACACATACCTTGAGTTTGACTTGCTATCATCAACATCGGATTGGAAACTCGAGTCCATATAACCCTCATCTTAGAGACTACCTCCTTCGTATACCATTAAAAAATCCTTAATTTTTCTCAAGTACTTCAAGATATACTTAATTGCTTTCTAGTGTTCCAAACCTAGATCCGCCTTATACTTGCTCGTGGTACTCAAAGTATACGCTATATCAGGCCTAGTACATAGCATAATATATATGATAAACCCTATCATAGATGCATATGTTATCCTATCCATATTTGCCCTTTTTTCAAGAGTCTTTAGAGATATACTTCTGAAAAGTGATATTCCATGTCTAAGGATAATAGAAATAATACCCACAAGTTTCCTTGGAGTATCCCATAAACTTACATCGTTCTATCCTTGATTCTAACTTATCAGAGTTATGTCTTCTACTATGGGTAGGGCAACCCTAAATCTTAACAATCAAAAGATCAGGTTTCCTTCCTTTCTATATCTCATATAGCGTAGTCACTACTGATTTAGATGAAACTATGTTCAAAAGGTAAGCTGCGGACTCTAGTGCGTATCCAAAAATGAGATGGATAGGTCAGTAAAATTCATCATGGACTACATTATATCCAATAGTGTGTGATTCCTCTTTTTTGATATACCATTGAG
Source organism: Musa acuminata AAA Group (assembly GCF_036884655.1). Classification (NCBI taxonomy): domain Eukaryota; kingdom Viridiplantae; phylum Streptophyta; class Magnoliopsida; order Zingiberales; family Musaceae; genus Musa; species Musa acuminata. Next base: position 25,120,452 of record NC_088341.1, read on the forward strand.
CTAAGTGTATAAGGAGGTGTCCATTGGGATAGAATCTCATGGTCGTTGAGGAATTGAGTGAACTCTATACTCAAGTACTCTTCTCGATTTGATTGAAGATTCTTAATACTCTTTCTAGTCTAGTTCTCTACTTAATTATTGTTGAACCTCATATTTTGATGATAAAATTAATTGATGAATTTATGATCTAATCCATGTTTTGAGAAAAGTGATACAAGAGTAATTACGATCATGAAAAGGTAAAATAATTAAAGTAAAAGAATCAGACATTGGACTAGAGTCAAAGATGAGGCATCGGGTCGGAAGAATCGAACGTTGCACCAAGATTGAATGTTGTGGAAGTCAATATGCCAATAGATCGAGCAATACGCCGAAGGTTCAGACGATGTGCCAAAAGTTTGTCAAAAGTTCCTCGGGAGTTTGGATGAACAAATGACATACCAAACAATTGAGATTGCTTATATTGTAATTGTTTAAGGCTTAATTATCATAGTTAGGTCTTAGTTTGAGTTAGTTTTAGGAGTAATCCTACTGACTCAAATAGGAGCCAATTGGGGCAAATGGGGCCTATTGGTTGGCTCATTTAGTGACCTAGAGCCAGGTCAGGCGATAGCACCACCAGGGCTAGCGGTGGAACAACTTGAGGCTCGGCCTCCTAAGTAGTGTTTAGGCAATGGTACAGCCTAGTGTCAGGCGATGGTATATGTTGGGAAATATAGGGCGACATCACATGTGTAGTCAAAGAACAAAAACTAAAATCTTAGAATTCTCGTAAAAAAAATAAGGTTTTATCATCGTGCAAAGATTGGTGCACAAAATCCCGTAAAACTAAAAAACTACGCATATAAGAAAGATGTGTTAAATAGGGAGATTGTATATCCCTGAAAAACTATAGATCTATGGGAGAGGATGAAAGATGTCAACTATCCTCCTCTCTAGCGGTGATCCATATGGTTGGGGTTATGAAGACGCTCCTCAAATCGCTGCCCAAATATCTTCCTTGTGCGCGCCACACAATCAAGAAGGGGCTGCCCCTTCTTAATGTCCATATGCCCCAAATATGAGAAGAGAGAGAGAAGAGAATAGGAGGTGACAACCAAAAGAACCTAGCCCATGGCCCTTTGGTTCCCTCCTATTTATAGAGGCCCCCTATAAACTTACCCTAATGGATCATACCATATTGGGTATTGGGTCTCTAACTAACTGCCCATGCTACCTAGATTAGTAAGTCTCTACCAAATAATCTCTCATTGGCTTTTATTGGATCTCATCCATAGGATCTAATAATTCAGGGGCTTCTTGAATATCCAATAAGATAGGGGTTCCATCGGATATCTCATATCCGAACCTTTACTCGTCGCAACACCTACCTTATGTGTGTGACCCTCTAGGCTCAATATTAAGCTAGTAATGAGTCATACCTATCAGAACTCCTTCTAGCTTAGTGAATTATTATCTTCACAATAATTCACTCAACTCATCGACTACGAACGTACTAGGCCACTATGCCGTAGTCCCCAGACGATACAAGGGAATCAAATCCATTGGACCTATCTGTCCTTAGTTACCATGTATTTATAGTCTCTTATGCTAGTCATAGGTGCCCAGCAAGCCAATCACGTGAGTGATGGCACGTGTGACTTGATACAGAATCTTTTTGCTTATTATATTTTGGCGTATATCACTTTATAACTATTGCATAAATGCATATATATATTGTGATGTCCTTGGATTTGTGCAATGGGAATCGGATCGTGATGAGATCACGATAATGAGATCGATTCACCTTTAAACACATATCCTAAATAATCCCGGTCATAGGTTATTCGAGAGGGACATCGTGATAACCGGATAGACTGGTGTGCTGTATACCCGTCCATATGATGGATGCAGCTGGTCTCATAGCTGCTCGTGTAGGGACACTAGGGATACAGTACAGGTGCTCATTAGAGAATGAGTTCACTGATTGATCCGCTTACGGAATGCTGGATGGTTGATGATGCCTTATTGTCAGACAGCGATTCCGTAGTCCTAGTGGTGTATCTGGTCCTTAGACTTGAGACACCAAGGATGTCCTGTATGAGTGCTCCACTCTTTGATACCAGACTTATAGGTTTGGCTGTCCCCAGATCTAGTACAACTGGTCATTGGGAGTGGTAGTCGACCTTACGAGGGCTATTGAGTGTCAATAGAGGATCATCCACTCTCGGCGTCATGAGAGGAATATCCTATGTGTTCTTGCTCAGACAAATCCCTGGCCAGGGTCATTCGGGTTGAGAGAGAAAGAGTTCTCCGGGAGAATCCGATTAGAGCGAGACTCGAGTAGAAACCGTATGGGTCTGACAGCACCATGCTCGATATACGGTCTCTGGGATATTAGATGGATGAGGGACTATAGGTACATGGTAATTGAGGACAAACAGGTCCAATGGATTGGATTCCCCTGTATCGTCTGGGGACTACGGCGTAGTGGCCTAGTACGTCCGTAGTCGATGAGTCAAGTGAATTATTACAGAGATAATAATTCACTCAGTCAAAAGGAGTTCTGACAGGTATGACTCACGGCCAGCTCGATATTGGGCCTAGAGGGTCACACACATATGGTAGGCATTGCGATGAGTAGAGGTTCGGATATGAGATATCCGACGGAGCCCTTGTCTTATTGGATGCAGATCCAATACCCACTAGGGAAGGACCCATTAGGGTTTGACACGGGATCTCTATAAATAGGAGGGATTCACAGCCTTGCCTTTCCTATTCTCCTCTCCCTCTCCACCTCAGAGTAGGCCTGGAGTTTTGAGGAGTGTCGTCGCAACCCTGCTGTGTGGATCACCGCTAGAGAGGAGGACGCTTGACCTCCTTCACCCTCTCCTAAGGATCTGCAAGGAAACAGAGATATACGATCTCCCTAGGTAACACAATCTCTATACGCAGTTTTGTGTTTTGCGGATTTTTGCGCACCAATCTTCGCACGACGACGAACATCTTTTTGGGAATCGGGGATTTTTGTTTTCTTGTTCTTCCGCTGCGCATATGATGTCGCCCCCAATGATTTCCCAACAGTGGTATCAGAGCCAGGTTGTTCGTGCGAATGATTGGTTTTGAACTGCGTGTGTTGTGTTTAGAAAGACTTTTGACGTCAAAATCGTTGACGCAAAAGCGAGGAAGGGCAGCAACAGTTGCTGCCCTCGATCTGCATGCCTGCAGCCACCTGCAGCGGCAGCCGCAGCCGCAGCTAGGCAGCACAGCGCCGGCGCATGCGCAAGCGCTGTGCCTGCAGCAGGCTTGCTGCTGGCGGGGCTGGCAGCCCACGGGCAGAGGCGCCGCAGGGCAGCGGCGCCTGCCGCCGCTGCTCCCGCGGGCGAAAACCCCCCCACAGGGGCGGCCGCCCGGCGGGACAGCACCGCCTGCGGAGGCAGCGACGCCCGAAAGGGGAGCCCACCTGCAGCGACAGCGCCGCCAGCGAGCGTGCCGCCTGCAGGCGAGGGCAGTGCCCTCGCCCCGCCGCACAGGCCGCCGCCGGCCGGGTGGCGGCGGCGGCAGCAGCGAAAAGGGAAAAGGGTATTAGGGTTTTCTGGGCAAAAGACAGTTTTGCCCCTCGGAATTTGAAAAATTCCAGTTTTTGTCTTTTGTCCAAATTACGAAAATACCCTTAGGAATTGAGAAATTCCCTACATGTCCCTGATTTCAGAAAATATTAATTAATTAAAAGGTTTAGTTGATTATTATTTTTATTATTATCTAGTAGTCCTACATGATGATGATTATTTATACATGTGATGTATGATGTGTGGACGGATGATCATGGACCGTGTGATGTGTGTACTTGTGATTATTATTATTGAGGTCTGCGAACCTCCATTATATTTCTCGTTTATTGTCGGGCCTGCGTGCCTATGATTAAGTTGTAATCACATGAGGAGGCGCAGCGGGAGCGTGGATGCGATAGCGGGACCCACGAGACGGACGATCGTGATGCATGGAGATGCATCAAGATGTCGACGAAACCGACGAGGACGAGATGGACGATCATAGGGCATGGAGATGCACCGTTGCACACATAGATCTTGATGTGAGTGATTAGGCCTACTGGCTCGGGCCTAATCATATTAGGTTGTGGTCTATGATCATCTGGTGTGATTGCTTATACACATACTAGATATGTATATATATTTGCATGCGATGTAGATATATATTAAATATGTATATGTGTGACATGTCATATTAGGAGACCAAATTATAGAAACATCTCTCGATAATATTAAGTCGATAAACGTGAGGCAATTAGATTGACCCACGTGGCCTTCCATCGTTATGAGTAGGAACCGATTCCCGGTGTAGGTTGAGTTGGTCGAGTCCCTCGAGACTCACCTATATCGCGATTCACTATCTTGCTTACGACATAGAGATGTCACCGGTGACCTGAGGACATGGTATGCTTGGTCGAGTCCCTCGAGGGTATATCATCAAATCAGACTCATCTTGTAACGAAGGTGTTGACTTAACTGAGCATCATGGTTGGTCGAGTCCCTCGAGGCCATGGTGATTCGGAGGCCGAACAAGACGGGAATCACAAGGAGTTGTGATCGGCAAGAGTTGCCTACCTTTTAGGTTTAGTGTGATTGGTCGAGTCCCTCGAGGTTACACTAAGACGCTGATTGGATCCTGATCCCCACTAGAAGTCTGCCGGAGACTTCCGTTTTACGTGCTGAGGGTGTCGCGTGACTCGATAGTAAAATAGTGGGAGCATATTAAGATAGAAGTCCATATCTTGATAGTTTATTTCTTGCAAAATCTGCATGTTATTCATTTCTGCTACATCTTTATTTTCAGAAAATGTCGCTTTCAAATCCCTTACGTGGCATACTTGATGTCAACCGCCTCACTGGTCCAAATTATACGGATTGGCTCCGTAACTTGAGAATTGTTCTCACAGCGGAGAAAATCGTGTACGTCCTTGATACAGTGATGCCTACGCCCGAAGAAGGGGCAAGCGAGGATGAGATCGCTCGCTACGTGAAGTACATTGATGACTCCACTCTTGCTCAGTGCTATATGTTGGGCTCTATGACTCCAGAGTTACAGAGACAACATGAAAAGATGGATGTCAGATCCATTCTCCTACATGTCCGTAAATTGTTTGAGGAACAGGGAAGGACTCAACGATATGAGATATCCAAGAGCCTTTTCCGCGCTAGGATGACTGAGGGGACACCGGTTCAGAACCATGTCCTAAAGATGATTGAGTGGATAGAGAAACTCACAGGTCTAGGAATGGTCATAGAGGATAACTTGTGTGTAGACATTGTGCTTCAGTCCCTACCAGATTCCTTTTCACAGTTCATAATGAATTTTAATATGAACAAGCTTAAGGTGACTCTCCCAGAGCTCCTCAATATGTTGAGGGAGGCAGAGAGTATTATTAAGAAAGAGAAGCCAGTTCTCTACACTGGTGAGACCAGAAAGAAAAGGAAAGCAGAAAGGTCCCTTAAGAAGGGAAAGGGCAAGGGCAAACAAGGTAAAGCAAAGGTTGCTAAGAAAAACCCAACAAAGGACAAAGGCCAGTGCTTCCACTGTGGTAAAGATGGGCACTGGAAGAGAAACTGCAAAGAGTACCTTGCAGAAAGGGCGAAACAAAAGCTTGATGAAGCTTCAGATACATTCATAATTAGTCTCCATTTGTTAGACTCTTATGATAACACATGGGTATTGGATACCGGTAGTGCTTATCATATATGCAATTCGTTGCAGGTTCTGGTAAGGCCTAGGAGACTAGAGAGAGGCGAGATGGACCTCAAGATGGGTAATGGAGCAAAAGTTGATGTATTAGCTGTTGGCGAGGTCGCCCTACATCTGCCTAGTGGAGCTTTTATTGCATTAGATGCATGTTATTTTGTTCCTTCTATTATCAAAAACATTATCTCCATTTCATGTTTAACAGTTAGTGGATATAAATTTGTTTTTGAGAACAATGGTTGTTCGATATTATTAGATGATAAGATCATCACGAAAGGAACATTGCATAATGGTTTATTTATGTTAGACACCACTCCACATATCATGAATGTAAATGTGTCCAAAAGGAAACGAGATGAGTTGAACAGTGCATACCTGTGGCATTGTAGGCTAGGTCACATCCATGAAAGAAGGATTCAAAAGTTGCTAAATGATGGATATCTAGATCCATTCGACTATATGTCTTATGCAACTTGTGAGCCTTGCATTCGTGGAAAATTGACCAACTCTCCATTTAGTGGAACTGGAGAGAGAGCCATTGAGTTGTTGGAACTCATACATAGTGATGTATGTGGACCCATGTCAACTCATGCCATTGGAGGTTACTCCTACTTCATTACATTTACTGATGATTTCTCAAGGTATGGATATGTGTACTTAATGAAGTACAAGTCCGAGGCCTTTGAGAAATTCGGAGAGTATAAGAATGAGGTAGAGAACCAGACTGGAAAGAGTATCAAAACTCTTCGATCAGATCGAGGAGGTGAGTACTTAAGTACAGAGTTTACTCAGTTCCTCAAGGACCATGGGATATTATCCCAATGGACACCTCCTTACACACCTCAGCTCAATGGTGTCTCTGAAAGGAGAAATCGTACTTTATGAGATATGGTACGGTCCATGATGAGTTTCGCTGACCTACCCATCTCATTCCGGGGATATGCCCTAGAAACCGCAGCTTACCTTCTGAACAGAGTTCCAACTAAGTCGGTAGTGTCTACACCATATGAGATATGGAAAGGGAAGAAGCCTGATCTTAAGGTTGTTAAGATTTGGGGCTGCCCAGCCCACGTTAAAAGACACAACCCCGATAAGTTAGAATCAAGGACAGAGCGATGCAAATTTGTGGGATACCCCAAGGAAACTTATGGGTATTACTTTTATCATCCCGAGGACAAAAAGGTCTTTGTAGCTAAGAGAGCAGTGTTCCTTGAGAAGGAACACATTCTTGACGGAGATAGTGGGAGAATGATAGAGTTGAGCGAAGTTAGAGAACCAAGCTCAAGCACCACTCTACAGCCCGAGTCTGTTCAGGTACCTAATACACAAGTTTCAACTTTACGCAGGTCTGATAGAGTATCTCATCCTCCTGAGAGATATGTGGGACATATTAGAGGAGAGGATGCTGAGGATATTGATCCTTAGACCTACGAGGAGGCTATTATGACTATAGACTCCGGGAAGTGGCAAGAAGCCATGAATTCTGAGATGGATTCTAAGTTTGGAACCTAGTTGATGCGCCCGAAGGTATTGTACCCATCGGTTGTAAATGGATCTTTAAGAAAAAGATCGGAGTAGATGGAAAGGTAGAGACCTATAAAGCAAGGCTAGTGGCTAAAGGGTATCGTCAAAGGCAAGGTGTTGACTATGATGAAACCTTCTCACCCGTAGCAATGCTAAAATCCATCAGAATTCTATTGGCTATTGCAGCACACTATGATTATGAGATCTGACAGATGGATGTGAAAACCGCATTCCTCAATGGGAATCTCGAGGAGGAGGTGTATATGATGCAACCTGAGGGATTCGTGTCCAAGAACTACCCAGATAAAGTGTGTAGGTTGCTTAAATCCATTTATGGACTAAAGCAAGCTTCCCGAAGTTGGAACATAAGATTTGATGAGTCAATCAGATCTTATGACTTCGTTAAGAACGAAGATGAACCTTGTGTGTACAGGAAGGTAAGTGGGAGCGCTATCACCTTTTTGGTGTTATATGTGGATGACATCCTCATCATTGGGAATGACGTAGGAATGCTATCCACAGTAAAGACTTGGTTATCTAGACACTTCTCCATAAAGGACTTAGGGGAAGCATCCTATATCTTGGGGATTAGAATCTATAGAGATAGATCCAAGAGGATGCTTGGCTTGTCCCAGTCCAGGTACATAGAAACCATTGTCAAAAGGTTTGGCATGGAAAATTCCAAAGGGCAAACATGAATATGATACCTTATGCCTCAGCAATAGGGTCTATCATGTATGCCATGCTATGTACTAGGCCTGATATAGCGCATGCTCTGAGTGTCACAAGCAGGTATCAGGCGGATCCAGGCTTGGAGCACTGGAAAGCAGTAAAGTGTATCCTTAAGTACTTGAGAAGGACTAAGGATCTTTTACTAGTATATGGAGGTAATAGCCTTAAGGTTGAAGGCTTCACTGACTCAAGTTTTCAGTCTGATGTCGATGATAACAAGTCGAATTCAGGGTATGTGTACACCTTGAATGGAGGAGTAGTGTGCTGGAAGAGTTCCAAGCAAGATACCACTGCTGACTCGACCATAGAGGCGGAGTACATTGCTGCATTAGATGCAGCAAAGGAGGGAGTCTGGGTGAAGAAGTTCATCACAGATTTGGAAGTCGATACAGATAGCGACAAGTCGACTTCCCTTATTGTGACAACTATGGGGTGATTACTCAAATAAGGGAACCCGGGTCTCATCAGAAGTGTTCTGAGGAGGTTCCAACTTATCAGAGAGATCGTAACCCGAGGAGATGTAGCAGTGGAAAGAGTTCCATCCGAAGATAACATTGCAGATCCACTGACAAAGCCGTTGTCTCAGATTATCTTTGAGCGTCACAAGAGTCTGATGGGGATCAGACACATAGGTGATTGGCTTTAGGTCAAGTGGGAGATTGCTAGTCATAGGTGCCCAGCAAGCCAATCACGTGAGTGATGGCACGTGTGACTTGATACAGAATCTTTTTGCTTATTATATTTTGGCGTATATCACTTTATAACTATTGCATAAATGCATATATATATTGTGATGTCCTTGGATTTGTGCAATGGGAATCGGATCGTGATGAGATCACGATAATGAGATCGATTCACATTTAAACACATATCCTAAATAATCCCGGTCATAGGTTACTCGAGAGGGACATCGTGATAACCGGATAGACTGGTGTGCTGTATACCCGTCCATATGATGGATGCAGCTGGTCTCATAGCTGCTCGTGTAGGGACATTAGGGATACAGTACAGGTGCTCATTAGAGAATGAGTTCACTGATTGATCCGCTTACGGAATGCTGGATGGTTGATGATGCCTTATTGTCAGACAGCGATTCCGTAGTCCTAGTGGTGTATCTGGTCCTTAGACTTGAGACACTAAGGATGTCCTGTATGAGTGCTCCACTCTTTGATACCAGACTTATAGGTTTGGCTGTCCCCAGATCTAGTACAGCTGGTCATTGGGAGTGGTAGTCGACCTTACGAGGGCTATTGAGTGTCAATAGAGGATCATCCACTCTCGGCGTCATGAGAGGAATATCCTATATGTTCTTGCTCAGACAAATCCCTGGCCAGGGTCATTCGGGTTGAGAGAGAAAGAGTTCTACGGGAGAATTCGATTAGAGCGAGACTCGAGTAGAAACCGTATGGGTCTGACAGCACCATGCTCGATATACGGTCTCTGGGATATTAGATGGATGAGGGACTATAGGTACATGGTAACTGAGGACAAACAGGTCCAATGGATTGGATTCCCCTGTATCGTCTGGGGACTACAACGTAGTGGCCTAGTACGTCCGTAGTCGATGAGTCAAGTGAATTATTACAGAGATAATAATTCACTCAGTCAGAAGGAGTTCTGACAGGTATGACTCACGGCCAGCTCGATATTGGGCCTAGAGGGTCACACACATATGGTAGGCATTGCGATGAGTAGAGGTTCGGATATGAGATATCCGACGGAGCCCTTGTCTTATTGGATGCAGATCCAATACCCACTAGGGAAGGACCCATTAGGGTTTGACAAGGGATCTCTATAAATAGGAGGGATTCACAACCTCATAGGCTAGAGCCTTTGCTTGCCTTTCCTATTCTCCTCTCCCTCTCCACCTCAGAGTAGGCCTGGAGTTTTGAGGAGTGTCGTCGCAACCCTACTGTGTGGATCACCGCTAGAGAGGAGGACGCTTGACCTCCTTCACCCTCTCCTAAGGATCTGCAAGGAAATAGGGATATACGATCTCCCTAGGTAACACAATCTCTATACGCAGTTTTGTGTTTTGCGGATTTTTGCGCACCAATCTTCGCACGACGACGAACATCTTTTTGGGAATCGGGGATTTTTGTTTTCTTGTTCTTCCGCTGCGCATATGATGTCGCCCCCAATGATTTCCCAATATCTTATCCATCTAATACTCTAGAGATTATATACCAGGCATGATGTTGTTAGGCCTATACGGTTTCTACTCGAGTCTCGCTCCAATCGGATTCTCCTTGAGAACTTATTTTTTATCAATCCGAATGACCCTAGCTAGTGATTTATCTGAACGAGAACACATGGGATATTCCTCTCGAAACACCAAGAGTGGATGATCGTCTATTGATACTCAATAGCCCTCATAAGGTTGGCTACCACTCCCGATGACCAACTATACTAGATCTGAAACTTCCAGGCCTATAAGTCTGGTATCAAAGGGTAGAGTACTCATACAGGATATCCTTGATGTCTCAAGTCTAAGGACCAAATACACCACTAAGAGTATGGAATCACTATATAACAATAAGGCATCATCAACCATTCAACATTCCATGAGCGGATCAATCAATGAACTCATTCTCCAATGAGCACCTACACTGTATCCCTAGTGTCCCTACATGAGTAGATATAAGACTAGCTGCCTCCATCATATGGATCGGTATATAGTACAGTAGTCTATCCGGTTATCTCGATATCCCTCTCGAGTAACCTATGACCGGGATTATTTAAGGAATGTGTTTAAAGGCGAATTGGTTTTATTATCGTGATCTCATCACAATCCGATTTCCATTGCACAGATCCATGAACATCACAATATATATATTCGTGTAACAAGTAATATAAAGTAATAAAACATCAAATAATATAATAAATAAAAAGAGTAGGTGTTATATCACATATGCCATCACTCACATAATTGGCTTACAGGGCACCTATGACTAGCAATCTCCCAAGTCGAGTCAGTAGTAGTATCCTGCTTAGAACTCTTCCAGCATACTACTCCTCCATTCAGGGTATACACATATCCTGAATTCGACTTGTTGTCATCGATATTAGATTGAAAATTCGAGTTAGTGTAGCCCACAACCCTAAGGCTACTACCTCCATATACTAGTAAAAGATCCTTAATCCTTCTCTGTTAGGATTAAGAGCAGCACTAAGAGGGGGGTAAATTAGTGCAGCGAAAAAATCATCGATTTTATAAGATATTCGTTCATTGAAAAACAATTTTAGAAAGTGCTTGACTTTAGAGTAAATGAACTAGCAGTTAACTTAGAAAGTAATAGCAGTAGTAAAAAGCAGAATGGAAATGAGCATACTAGAATTTATAGTATTTCGATCATTGTGACTTACATCCACTTTCGATTCCTCCTTCGTCGAGGTCACCGGCATCCACTAATGGTCTTCCTTCAATGAACAAAGACCAACCACCCTCTTTATTGCGCTTTATCCTTTTCATGAGTTTAGGATATAACCCTTACAAGGCTCACACCTCTCTTGAATGATCACAACATTAGAAAGGGAGGAGGAGGACTTTTAGCACTCTTACAATACTTTTAACACCCCAAGACTTCAAGATATTTTTCACACTTTCATGCTCTTTCATGCAGAAAAGGGTGGGGTATTTATAGGCCCCAATGACTTCAAAATTGGAGTCAAAATGTGTCTCATCCCAGATTTCCAAGGTACTGACGGTACCACCATCATTATTGAGTGGTACTACCACCTGCAGAATGACACTGGGTAGTACCACCGCTCAATCTAGGCGGTATGACTACCTAATAGAGCTTGGAGACTAAGCTTTGGTAGTACCACCGCTTGATAGGGGCGGTACCACCGCTTGGCAGCATTAACTACCGGTGGTACCACCATCTAGATCACCAGGGAGACTATCACCAAGTGGTGCCACCGCTGTCGTAACTTTAGGTGCTGAATAGGCTGTTCAATCGGCTCAGTTCAGCCCTGTTAAGGGTCCAATTGGCCCATAACCGAGTTAGTGGGATTACCTCGCAATCCTAACTCAACTTAAGATCTAACTATAATAATTAAGATATTTAAACAAGCAATCTCTATCTGGTATGTTTATTGTTCTTTTGGCAATCTTCCAACGAACTTCTCAGCAAACTTCTGGCGAACTCCTGACGAACTCTCAACAACCTCCCGACAAACTCTCGGCGAGCTCCCAACGAACTCTTGGTGAGCTTCTAGCAAACTTCCGACACATCATCTGAATATTCGATGTATCATCCGATCTTTGACTCCGGCCCAATATCTGCTTTATGCATTACTGCTATCGTAGTTAATCCTGCATACATCAAACAATTTACTAATTGATTTCATCATCAAAATCCGAGATTCAACAATCTCTCCCTTTTTGATGATGACAATCAATTGATGACGGAGTTAACCTTAACTCCCCCGTCTATATGCTAGACTTGAGAAAAGAAATTCTTGAATTTAAGCATCAAACTGATAAGTTATATTTATTTAAACTTATCAACATGCACATCATGATACTTATCATGATTTACCAATTCAAAATATGATATCAAGTATTTATCAATAAAAAAATAATGTCAAGGCTTGACATCCATTTTCAAGTTTAATGAGGATAGACCCAATCATCATTTTCAAGTATGAATTTCAAATATGAAATTTAGGAAGATGACAATTCTAGATAAAAGATAATAATTCATCATTCCGAGGCATGATATCAATTGTAAATAGCAAGTTAAGCTCATGATACCTTATCATAATGATAGACAATTATTATTCATGAAACATTTCAAGTATCTATTGTTGAATCTCGGATTTTGATGATATAATCAATTGGTGGGTTAATTGATCTAATCCATATTATTGAGTTAAGTGTGCAGGATTAACTACGATAACCAGCAAACATAAAGCAAGGATACCGGAGTCGAGCTCGATGGACGTTTAAGAGACCGAAGAATCATCGGAGATGCTGCCGGAACCATCCGAGAAGAAATCGGGAACGTGTCGGAAGTTCGCCGAAGAAATCGTCGGAGGCTCGCGGAGATCACCGAGAAGGCTCGGCTACTTGTTAAAGTCATCACAAAGATTGGGAGCTTGCAGGGAGTCCGTCGGAAGAAGTTCGTCAGAAAGCTCGTCGGAACAAGACTCGACGTTCGCGGTTGAAAATTTGCTTAGGATGTTTTTGTGTTATGTAGTTCACTTGTAATTAGGATTAGGATTAAGAGATAATCCTATATCCTGGTTAGGGGCCAACTGGGCCCAAAGTCAGATTTGGTTTGGGCTAAAATTAAGCCAAACCAATGAATCGGAGAGCCAGGCGGTGGCACCGCCTGGCTGGGCGGTGAAACCGCCCAGCACCCGAGTGCTGGGCGGTGACACCTCCTTGGCTGGGCGGTTGCACCGTCCAGCACCCGAGTGCTGGGCGGTGGCACCGCCTGGCTGGGCGGTGGAACCTCCAGCACCGGGAACCCTAAGAGAATTCAAATTTTGAAACCCAAAATTTGAATCCTCTTGAGGCCTATAAATACCCCTCAAATCTCAGCTGAGGTTACAACTTTTGAGAAGCATTTTGATTGAGAGAAAAGTCTTAGAAAGTCTTAGCAAGTCTTGTTTTCAATTTGCTAGAGAGTTCTCCTCCTTCTTTCTTATTGAAAATTTGTAAGAGGTTGAGCTGCTTGTAAAAGGTTGTAAGAGGGGTGTTTACCCTTCCATTTCAAGAGACTTGCTAGTGGAAGGTGGGAGCCTCATCGAAGAGGGGCCTCGCAAGTGGAGTAGGTCATTTGACCGAACCACTCTAAAAATCGGCGTAATCTCTGGTTTGCTTTTTATTATTGTCATTTACATTACTGCAAATCTTCTTACTGCTTTAGTTTGTATTACTCTTGCTGCGCAACTTTAAGAATACGCCTTCAAGTTAAATTTCTCAAGTTTCGTTCTTAACGTACGAAAGATTTTGATTAAAATCGAAGTTTTAATCCGCTGCACTAATTCACCCCCCCCTCTTATTGCCGCTCCGATCCTAACAAGTGGTATCAGAGCGAGGTTATCTCTCATATTTGGTTTAATACCCAAGAGAGATGGCTTACTCCGGCATGCAAGAGGGTCATTCTATTGCATGACCACCTTTGTTTAATGGGTCGGATTACATATATTAGAAGACTCGCATGAGAATCTTCCTCATTTCTATGGACTTTGAGCTTTGGTCTATTGTCGAGAATGGATTTCAAAAATCTTCTCTTCCGATGAGCGAATGGGATGAATCGGAGAAGAAGGTTTTTGCTTTAAATGCAAAGGCTATGAATGCCTTGTTTTGTGCACTAGACAAAAACGAATTTAATCGTGTTTCAATGTGTGATTCAGCTTTTGATATTTGGAGAACTCTTGAGGTCACTCATGAAGGCACTAGCTGAGTGAAAGAGTCCAAAATCAATATCCTTGTGCACTCTTACGAACTTTTCCGAATGAAACCAAGTGAGTCCATCGGAGACATGTACACCCGGTTTACGGATGTCATCAATGGACTCAAAGCTCTTGGTAAAGATTTTACTAACTTTGAACTAGTAACTAAAATCTTAAGATCCCTCCCTAAAAGTTGGGATCCAAAAGTTACGGCCATTCAAGAGGCCAAAGACCTTAAAGCATTCTCTCTTGAAGAACTCATTGGGTCTCTAATGACCTACGAAATGACATGTCAAGCTCATGACGAGCTCGAGAACCCCCTTCCAAAGAACAGGAAGGATATGGCACTCAAATCACAAGAAGACCACTTGAAAGGAACATCAAGTGATGAGGACAGTGACAATGACATTGCACTTTTGACTCAAAAATTTAAAAAATATTTAAGAAAGAACAGATTTAAAAATAATACAAAAAATAAATTTGAACAAAAGAAGGACCAAGTGATTTGCTATGAATGCAAAAAACCGGGACACTATAAGAACGATTGTCCTCAAGCCAAAAAGAGAACATCAAAGAAGAAGGCATTCAAGGCAACGTGGGATGATTCAAGCGCATCCGAAGAAGAGGAGTCCAACACCGAGCAAGTTGCTCATTACGCGCTAATGGCGTTAGGAGAAGAGGTATGTGATTTATTTAATGAAGATTTATCTTTTGAAGAACTATCTATTGCTTTTCATGAATTATTTGATGAATGTAGAACTGTTAGCAAGAAGTTAAGTATCTTAAAGAAAGAGCATGCTTTGCTACAAGATAAGTTTGATAGTCTTCAAACTCCTCCATGCTCTAAGTGTGAGCACTTAGAAGCAATAAAAAATGAAAATTTGCTTCTTAAGGAAACCTTAAATAAGTTTAAGGTTGGTAGCAAAGGATTAGATATGATCCTTGCACACAAGGGTCACATCACAAATAGAAATGGAATTGGATTTGTAAAAGGATTACATCAAAATCCTACCACTTTCATAAAAGGACCTACATTACATGTTTCCTCTTATATGAAATGCAACTTTTGTTGCAAATCCGGACATATTGCCTACAAATGCCCATTTAGGAAAATTAGTTCACAAAAATTAATATGGGTTCCTAAAGGAACTATAAAGAATTCAATCATAAATAACAAAGTTAGTGGGTCAATTTTTGAGGCACCCAAAATCAAATGGGTACCTAAAAATCATCCTCTTTTGTAAACAAACCCACAAGCTAGGAGCAAGAGATGGTATCTCGATAGTGGATGCTCAAGACATATGACTGGAGATCCATCTCATTTCTCTATGCTCACTAGCAAAGAAGAAGGGTACGTTACCTTCGGAGACAACAACAAGGGCAAAATCATTGGCAAGGGAACTATTGGTAACAAATTTAATTTTTCCATTGATGATGTCTTACTAGTTGACGGATTGAAACATAATCTCTTGAGTATTAGTCAACTATGCGATAAAGGTTACATCGTTAGATTTGAATCAAATATGTGCATTATTGAAAAACCAAATCATAACATGACTATGATTGCTTTAAAACAAAATAATGTCTATACCATCAATCTTGATGAACTAAGTAATGAAATGTGCTTCTCCGTCGTAAATGATGATGCTTGGCTTTGGCATAGGAGATTAGGCCATGCAAGCATGAAAACAATATCTAAGATCTCATCTCAAGAATTAGTACGAGGAATTCCAAATATAAAGTTTATTAAGGACAAAGTATGCGATGCATGTCAACTAGGCAAACAAATAAAAACAAGCTTCAAACCAAAAAATCAAATTAGCACTACTAGACCATTACAATTGATCCATTTGGACCTATTTGGACCAATTGATACAACAAGTCTAGGTGGAAGTAAATATGCTTTTGTGATTGTGGATGACTACTCTAGATACACTTGGACCTATTTCTTAGCTCACAAAAGTGATTGCTTCAAGTGTTTCTCTAAATTTTGTAAACTCACTCAAAACGAAAAAGGCTTTATGATTTCATCAATTCGGAGTGATCACGGTGGTGAATTCCAAAACCGTGACTTTCAAAATTTTTGCGAAAGTAATGGGTACAATCACAACTTCTTAACTCCAAGAAATCCTCAACAAAATGGAGTAGTTGAAAGGAAAAATAGAAACCTACAAGAAATGGCAAGAACTATGTTGAATGAACATAGTTTACCTAAGTACTTTTGGGCCAAAGCCGTAAATACGGCTTGCTACATCATGAATAGAGTCCTAATAAGACCATCCTTATCCAAAACTCCCTATGAATTATGGAATAACAAAAAACCAAACATCTCCTATTTTAAAGTTTTTGGTTGTAAATGCTTTATTTTAAATGAAAGGGATGCTTTAGGAAAATTTGATGCTAAATCCGATGAAGGCATCTTTCTTGGTTACTCTTCCGTTTCTAAAGCTTTTCGGGTTTTTAATAAAAGAACTTTAGTAATTGAAGAGTCTATTCATGTAGTTTTTAATGAAATTTCTGATTTAAAGAAAAATGATTTTGATGATGATCTTGGTTTTGATAATTTGAATTTAAATGAACCCTCTCCTCAAAATAGCCATTTGAATGCATCTTCTTCCGAAATTTCTTTACCAAAAGAATGGAAGTATGTAGATGCTCATCCAAAAGAGCAAATTATAGGAGATACATCAAAAGGGGTTCAAACTCGTTCTTCTTTCAAAAATTTCTGTGCTAACGCCGCTTTCCTTTCTCAAATTGAACCTAAATGCATTGACGAAGCCTTAAAAGATGATTTTTGGGTCATTGCAATGCAAGAAGAATTGAACCAATTTGAGAGGAATGAGGTATGGAAGCTTGTTCCTAGACCAAGTAACCACTTAGTCATAGGTACTAAGTGGGTCTTTAGAAACAAGCAAGACGAAAATGGTATCGTGGTTAGAAACAAGGCTAGATTAGTGGCCAAAGGTTTCAACCAAGAAGAAGGTATCGATTACGAAGAAACCTTCGCTCCCGTGGCTCGATTAGAAGCCATAAGGATGCTCCTTGCCTATGCTAGTAGTAATAATTTTAAACTATTTCAAATGGATGTTAAAAGTGCTTTCTTGAATGGTTTTATTTCCGAAGAAGTATTTGTCGAACAACCTCCCGGATTTGAAAATTCTCTTCTTCCTAATCATGTATTCAAATTGACTAAAGCTCTCTATGACTTAAAACAAGCTCCTAGAGCTTGGTATGAAAGGCTTAGTTCCTTTCTTATTTTAAATAATTTTACCAAAGGCAAGGTTGATACTACATTGTTTATTAAACATTTTGAAAATAATTTTCTTATTGTGCAAATTTATGTTGACGATATTGTGTTTGGCTCTTCGGATGAATCACTATGTGAATCATTTGCCAAATGTATGAGTCTTGAATTTGAAATGAGTTTAATGGGTGAATTAACTTTCTTTTTGGGATTACAAATCAAACAACTTAGTGATGGTATATTTCTTAACCAATCCAAATATACATTAGAATTGTTAAAACGATTTAACATGGATAATTCAAAAGCAATAAACACCCCTATGAGTACTGCGACTAAGTTAGATATGGATGAAAATGGTGAAAGTTTCGATCAAAAAACATATAGGGGAATGATAGGTAGTCTACTTTACCTCACTGCGACTAGACCGGATATTATGTTTAGTGTAGGACTTTGTGCTAGGTTTCAATCTAATCCTAAATTATCTCATCTTAAGAGTGTTAAAAGAATATTTAGGTATCTTAAAGGAACTCCAAATTTAGGATTGTGGTATCCAAAATCTGAAAATTTTGATCTAATAGCTTATGCAGATGCCGATTTTGGCGGATGCAGGATAGATAGAAAAAGTACATCCGGAACATGCCAATTTTTAGGACATGCACTTGTTTCTTGGACTTCCAAGAAACAAAATTCAGTTGCACTATCTACGGCGGAAGCCGAATACATTGCTGCAAGTGCATGTTGTGCACAAGTAATTTGGATGAAAAATACATTAGAAGACTATGGAATTCACCTTGAAAATATTCCCATAAAATGCGATAATACTAGTGCCATATGCCTTACTAAAAATCCAATTCAGCATTCTAGAACTAAGCACATCGACGTTAGGCATCATTTCATACGCGATCATGTCCTTAACAATAATGTTGTTCTAGAATTCATTGACACAAAGCATCAATTAGCAGATATATTCACAAAAGCCTTGAATGAAGACCAATTTGAATTCATCCGAAGGGAATTAGGCATGCTAAATTGTCCCTAAAATGAACTTCACAAAAAAAAGGACTCGTTCTTTTCCCTTCGTTTATAAATTTGAATTCTTCCTTCTTCTACAATTCAAAATGATCCATTAAAGTATAAATTATGATCTTGAGGGAAGAAGCTAAATCAAAGGAAGGAAGAAATTTTTTTTTTTCTTTCCTCCGCGTGATGCCAGCGGTGGCACCGCCAGATCCGGCGGTTGGACCGACTGGCGCTTGGGCGCCAGGCAGTGACACCGACCAGTTTGGCGGTGACACCGACCGAGTCACCCTTTTAACCCGAGGGGTTAGGGCCGGCGGTGACACCGCCCCCAACCCGAAGAAAGACCCCTCCAAAACCCTCTCCCATTCCCTCTAACCCTCATTCTACCTCTTAGAAACATTGGAGAAGGATTCTTGGTGGTCCAAGCTTTCCATCTCTCAACATAATCTCCACAAGGTAACACTTGAAATCCCTCATTTCTTTTCTCTTTCTCTTGCTTATTTTTCACAATTTCATCATCATCTTGTCTAGAAAATGGCACCAAAGAGATCAAAAGGAATAAGGATTGAAGGAGATTCATATAACCATGACCTTTTTAGATCAAAAGAGGTAGCCCTTAGCTTTCCAAAATTTGAAACACGATGTATCCATAAGGGAAAATACGTTGATTTGGATGAACTAGAGGACTTAGATCCCATTAAGTGGTTTGCTCAACTAGAAGCTCTACCTCTACTACAAATAGATGAACCAATCTATCCACGGTTAGTGAGATTGTTCTATGCCAACCTATATGAAGACAATGATAGCCTAAGCACTTACATTCTAGGAACACCCATTAGAATTTTTGACAGCACCATTTGTGAGCTAATTGGCATAACTGAAAAAGATAGGGGATGCTATTTTAAAGGTAAATGGGACGTCAAAAAAATAGGAGCAACCTATTCCGAAGCCGTGAAAACAATTTTTGCAAATCCAAACCTTGACTTCCTACCCAAGAGCTATGAACACTTAATGCCTTTCAACTCTAAAATTCTTCATCACATTATCACAAGCATCATATTCCCCAAACAATTTCATCTTGACGAAGTAAGTCAATTAGAGATAGGAACCATGTATTGGATTATGACCAGTCAGCATAATTGTTTTGGGTACTTGATTCGCCAACACATGCAGGAAATTATGACTAAAGATACTATATTGCCATATGGGAGGTTAATCACTAGAATTCTTCATGCCTATGACATTTGCATACCACCCGATGAAGAATCTATTCAAAATGATCGATATAACATAATAAATAAAAACCTGCTAAAAAAACTTAGGTGCACTCTTAGCAATGGCATATGGGTTAGGCAGCCTAGAAGGACGGATCCAATTCCTACACCAATAGAACAACCCGAAACACCAATTCTTATGGGAAATGAATCTCCTCCTCCTAGTCCCCTTGGAGCAGCACCTTCAGCTCCTGTTTCCTCCTCTGAAGATATCATTATGGCGGAGCTATCTCAGATCAAATCACAGCAAGAACAAATTCAGAATCAACAAGTTGAAATTTTGAAGACACTACGACAGATGAATGAAAAAATAGATATCATGTATCAGCACTGTGGATTACCTCCTAAGGATTAAATTGATGTATCTTTTTATTCTGTTCTGTTTGCTTTTAAAAACAAGTTCATGTTTGTCATCGATTGTACGATAACTGATCTTTCCTTTAGATAACTACTGTCTTAATCTGCATAGATGATGATGTCTTTTGGATAAACTATTTCTGGCAAATTTGAATGATGAACTTTGATAAATGCTAAACCTTTTTCTATGATCATCAATTAGCTGGCTTGTCTCTTTTTGTTGATGACAAAGGGGGAGAAGTGATGACTTGCACCAGAACGATAGCATGACTAATATGAATTACAAAAACTTATGTGATATGAATGTCCTATATGACTTGCAAATCCTTGAAAATATCACAAGATTGATATCATGAAATTTATATTGAAAATCTTTATCTTCTGTGTGATATGAATGTCTTATATGACTTGCAAATCCTTGAAAATATCACAAGTTTGATATCATGAAATTTATATTGAAAATCTTTATCTTCTGTCATAGCAAAATTCGTCCCGTATCATTTAACTTATGATTTTCATCGAAGTTTCGTACTTACTATTGTTTAATGAGGATAACGATAAAGTTCTACGATTAGAACTTATCGGGTTATGCTTGAATCCAATGGGATGGAATTCAAGTGTTTTTTATCTTCTCATAATATGGCATATAGATAGGGGGAGTTATGTTTAACTCCGTCATCAATTGATTGTCATCATCAAAAAGGGGGAGATTGTTGAATCTCGGATTTTGATGATATAATCAATTGGTGGGTTAATTGATCTAATCCATATTATTGAGTTAAGTGTGCAGGATTAACTACGATAACCAGCAAACATAAAGCAAGGATACCGGAGTCGAGCTCGATGGACGTTTAAGAGACCGAAGAATCATCGGAGATGCTGCCGGAACCATCCGAGAAGAAATCGGGAACGTGTCGGAAGTTCGCCGAAGAAATCGTCGGAGGCTCGCGGAGATCACCGAGAAGGCTCGGCTACTCGTTAAAGTCATCACAAAGATTGGGAGCTTGCAGGGAGTCCGTCGGAAGAAGTTCGTCGGAAAGCTCGTCGGAACAAGACTCGACGTTCGCGGTTGAAAATTTGCTTAGGATGTTTTTGTGTTATGTAGTTCACTTGTAATTAGGATTAGGATTAAGAGATAATCCTATATCCTGGTTAGGGGCCAACTGGGCCCAAAGTCAGATTTGGTTTGGGCTAAAATTAAGCCAAACCAATGAATCGGAGAGCCAGGCGGTGGCACCGCCTGGCTGGGCGGTGAAACCGCCCAGCACCCGAGTGCTGGGCGGTGACACCTCCTTGGCTGGGCGGTTGCACCGTCCAGCACCCGAGTGCTGGGCGGTGGCACCGCCTGGCTGGGCGGTGGAACCTCCAGCACCGGGAACCCTAAGAGAATTCAAATTTTGAAACCCAAAATTTGAATCCTCTTGAGGCCTATAAATACCCCTCAAATCTCAGCTGAGGTTACAACTTTTGAGAAGCATTTTGATTGAGAGAAAAGTCTTAGAAAGTCTTAGCAAGTCTTGTTTTCAATTTGCTAGAGAGTTCTCCTCCTTCTTTCTTATTGAAAATTTGTAAGAGGTTGAGCTGCTTGTAAAAGGTTGTAAGAGGGGTGTTTACCCTTCCATTTCAAGAGACTTGCTAGTGGAAGGTGGGAGCCTCATCGAAGAGGGGCCTCGCAAGTGGAGTAGGTCATTTGACCGAACCACTCTAAAAATCGGCGTAATCTCTGGTTTGCTTTTTATTATTGTCATTTACATTACTGCAAATCTTCTTACTGCTTTAGTTTGTATTACTCTTGCTGCGCAACTTTAAGAATACGCCTTCAAGTTAAATTTCTCAAGTTTCGTTCTTAACGTACGAAAGATTTTGATTAAAATCGAAGTTTTAATCCGCTGCACTAATTCACCCCCCCCTCTTAGTGCCGCTCCGATCCTAACATCTATAACGTATATGAAATACATTTTGATATGTTTCAAGTATTTACGATATGTTGTGACGTATTTGATGATTCCAATTATATTTCAAGCATTCGCAAAACATTCAAGTATTTATGACAAGATACATTTATCTCCAACATGCTAATTTATCATCAATTTACCATATTTCTCCCCCTTTGTCATTAACAAAAAGGAGAACCATTTAACAACGCAAGTGTGGTAAACAAAATTAAGCAAGTTTCACACTAATTTATCTAAACCACAAAGGAAGGTAAGCAAAAACTTTTCATGATAACCTTTTTGGATAACCTAATATTTTTACTCAAGGGCTTTTTGGTTCTTCGCAAGTTTCTTTCTTCCTTGTCATAATAATAATATGTATCTAAATTGATGATTTCTAAATATGATTAAAAAATACTTTATTTTTAATGAAATCATGCTTAATGGTTTAATAATGAAATAATATAAGTATCATGCTTGACGATTTTATATTTAATTATGCATGATAATTTTTGTGATTTATGGCTTATCGGTTTGTACCGTAATGAAAGTTATTTTTTCGGTTTTAAAAATAATGTATTTTTTTTATATGACATAAAAGAAAAAGCATGCTTATATGAAATCAATCACTTAAAATGAAACACATAAAAGAAAAATATATTATCATTGGAATTAAAATGATGAATCAAATCTCTTGTTTAAAGAAGCCTTATGTTTAATGTGTTATACTTTTTTGGTCTTGATGATTTTTATGAAGAAATTTACTTTTCAATCCTAAACATGATGCATGGTTTTGACATAAGAACAAATATTTAGGCATGCTAATATAAAGTCAATCTCACAAATTAAAACTAAAGAAGTTTAGATATCTTTAAGAATCATTCAACATTATGTTCAACGAAACCATGCTTGATATCTTAATGAAAATATAATGATGATTTGAAAGCATGCTTAATGAGTTTATATTTCGAACTTATGCATGATAATTTTTGTGATCTTTTGAAAGTTCTTTTTTGGTGTTAATGAATGATGGATGAATTTGAAAGAAAAGAAAATGCATGTATGAAATCAATCAATAAGTTGAAACAAAAGGAGGAAAGCATTTTTCTTGAAAATTTTCTTTTTTTCTATCTTATCGATTTTTACTAAGAGACTAATAAAATTATTTATGCCATTTTGAATCTCTTGAAAGAAATGTTGAGATTTTGATGATTTTGAGGATTTGAATTTGAATGAGTTTTATCAAATCATGATCTTGGTTTCTTAGAATTACTTGAGATTTTTTGAATCAAGATCTCTTCTTTGTACTCCTATGATTTTTTTCTTGGTATTTTATTTAAAGAAGAGATTTACTATATGAATCATGTCTTTTGGTATGCAAATGGTCTTATCTTTCATGACATGATTTCTTTGTATTTATGACTTGTATGCCTTATAATGATTGAAATATTTTATACCAGTATGTTCTTCCTTTCTTCTTTCTTGTTTACAATGATAAAAGGGGAAGAAGTGTTATGATCATGCATGGTAGGATGTAATTTGATAAATTGATACCATCATGATGTGAAATATTTATAACTCGGAATAATGCATGTAATACTATGATTTGTTGCTAAAATGATGAATGTTGGAGTATCATGTATGATATGCCCATAGTGATGATTTATTTTTGGTATCATGCATGAAAAATAAAATGTAAGAATTTTAAATTATACATGTTTTAATGATGCACAAACATAAGAATGATACTTTACCTTTGTCATGGTTTAGAAATTGATGTAAAGGGAAAAGAATTATAACTTTGTATTCTTCCCTTCTTCTTGACAATGACAAAGGGGGAGAAATATTGCTAGCTTGCATGATGATATATGGAGAAAGAATTGCTAGAAACGCAAAAAATGCTAGCTTGCACGTTTTAAGTAGATGCAAAAACACGCTATCTTACATATATCAAAAAGTGTAACAAAATTTACAAAAAAAACTCACTATCTTGCATAATGCAAAACTTGTTAGCTTGCTTCATATAAAACATTATATCTTGCTAGCTTGTTATCTTGCATTATTTTTCAAAAACTTGCTAGCCTTCATACTTCAAAGAGAAGTAACACTTACCAAATTGTTATCTTGCATGTTATAAAATAATATAAAATTTTGCTAGCTTGCACTTTGCAAAGGAATCAAAAATCACACTTCTCAAAAGAGAAGAGATTGCTATCTTGAACATCACCAAAAATTGCTAGCTTGTAGAAGTAAAAATACTAATTTGCAAAATTTGTAATCATGCACGTCTTTAAAATTAATGACGATTTGGTGATTATGCATGTTGTAAATATTAGGAACGAGTCGGCACTAAGAGGGGGGGGGGGTGAATTAGTGCTACGGTAAAATCACGTCGGTTTAAGAAAATTCTTTCGTTTCGTGCATTAAAAACTGATTTCGGAATATGTTAACTTGAAAGCGTATTCATAAACGTATTGAAAGAAATAAGCAAGTAAGGAGGTTTGCAGTAAGATAAATTGTACAAAAGAAAAGGCAAATTGGATTTTTATAGTGGTTCGGTCATCGTGACCTACATCCACCCCACCGATTCCTCTTTTGTGGAGGCCACTGACATCCACTATCGATCTTCCTTTAATAGGCGAAGATTAACCTCCTTCTTACACCCCTTTTCTCCTTTTCACGAGTTTAGGAGACAACCTTTACAAACACTTACTCCTCTCTCAAACTATTCTAACACTTAGACTTGGAGAGGAGGATTCTCACAAGAGATTACAATAGCGTTTTTCCCTTCTTAAATTCTTTGTGCTTGTATATGTTAACCAGGGATAAGAGGGGTATTTATAGGCTTCAAGTTGATTTAAACTTAGAGTCTAAAAAGGACTCATCCCAGGTTTCCTAGGTACTGGCGGTACCACCGTCGTTCCTGGGCGGTACCATCGCTGTAGGATCTACCACTGGGCGGTACCACTGCTTGACAGTGGTAGTACCACTACTGGCAGCATTCATTGTCGGCGGTACCACCGCCCAAAATTCCTAGGGTGATGTTCCCCAAGCAGTGCCACTGTCGGCCAGGCTTTTAGCACCCTGGTTGGGCCTTGAATCTAGCCCAAACCAACCCAAGTTCGAGCCCAATTGGCCCCTAATAGAGTTGATGAGATTACCTCCCAATACTAACTCTAATTATGTGCTAACTATGATTCCTAAGACATATTCTAAGCAAAATAAGTTTGGTTTCTTCCGGCAAGTTTCCGACGATCTTCCGGTGAACTTCCAACGATCTCTCGGCAATGTTCCGACGAACTTTCGGCAAGCTCTTAGACTTCACGATAATATTCTTGGCGAGTTCCGATGAGCTTCTTTGGCAAGCTCCAAGACTTCTCGGTCAATTCCGGTAGAACTTCCAACAAACGTCCGGACTTCCGACGAACTCTCGAACTCTCAATGAAATCGCGTTCTTGACTTTGGGACTTCATTTTCCTTTATGCCTTGCTATCTAGTTAATCCTATACACATAAAAATACACTTTGATCTAGACAATTATTACTAAGCATGAATCATGTTGTCCGATATGCCATTGGTCCATCGACGCTTCGTCCGATTCTTCGGCGCATCGTCCTCTCTTGCAGCCTATTGCCCAATCAGCTAGTTGACCTATGCAACTCCAATATCCTTGGTGCAATATCCGCCCTTCTTGGCCCGATGCCCGAATTCGCAGCCTGAAGCCTTATGCCGATACGTTTACCGATCCTCTGTCCCGACATCCAATCTTCTGACATGTTTTCCTCTGGCCCAACATGATTCTTCCTACTTAATTGTCTCTCCCTGATCGAAGCATCCTACGTCACTTAAAACACAGATCAAATCATAAACACTTATCAATTGGTTTTATCATCAAAATCCAAGATTCAATGGTAAAGTGATATAAAATCTACTTGCTTGCATGTTCTAATATGATGTAACACTTGCTAAATCCGAGAGATCATCAGAGGTTCGCCGGAAGATCACCGGAAGCTCGCCGGAAGAAACCTAGGCTTGCAAATTTTGTTTAGCTTAGTAAATGTCTTAAAATTTATAGTTAGCACATAATTGAGATTAGAATTGGGTTAACACAATTAGGGGATAATTGGGCCCAAGTTTGGGCTGTGTTGGGCCAAGAGAAAGGCCCAAATAGTGACCAAACAAGTGAAACCGTCGTTGCATACTCTCTGAGACTATGTCAAGCGGTGGTACCACCAGTCTGGGCAGTGGTACCACCTAGACACAGTCTTCTAGGCAGTAGTACTGCCAGACTGGATGGTGGTACCGCCCAGTGTCAGACTGCAAGAGGTGGTACCGCTCGTACCTTAAAATTTCGAGGGATTTGAATTTTGGCTCTATTTTTGAAGCCATTTGGGGTCTATAAATACCCTAGCTATTCTTGCATGGAGATGCAAGAAAAGTGAACAAAAACTCTATATTTCTAGGGTTGAAATCCCATATAAAGTATAGAGTCCCTCCTCCTAAGGTTTAGAGACCATTCTAAGGGAGAGTGTGAGGGAAGCTTTGTAAAAAAGGGGTGTAAAGGTTCTCTCCTGAGCCTGCAAAAGGAGAATAGAGTTGTAAGAAGGAGGTTGATCTTTGTCTATTAAAAGAAGATCGTTAGTGGATACCGATGGCCTCGACGAAAGGGGAATCAGCGGAGTGGATGTAGGTCACGATAACCGAACCACTATAAAAACTTGGTTTGCATTCCTATTCTTGCTATTTACCTTCACTGCAAACTACTTACTTGCTTTACTTCCATTATGCTTACGAATACAATTTCAAAGTTAACATCTCTCCGAAACGGTTTTCGTCGATATCGTTTTAATCAAATGAAAGATTTTTTGAACCGGTGATTTTATCCGCTGCATTAATTCACCCCCCCTCTTAGTGCCGACTTATTCCTAATAGTGGTACCGGCCAGTGTTAGTACTGCAGGCAGTGGTACCATCTCGCACAAGTGGTGGTATCGCTAGTACCTCGAAATATCGAGGATTTAAATTTTGACTCTAATTTTTGAAGCTATTTGGGGTCTATAAATACCCCAATCTTTTCTACTTAAGAGAGTAAGAAAGTAGAACAAAACTATGTGATTCTAAAGTTGTAAACCCTTGTAAAGTGTAGAGTCCCTCCTCTTAAAGTTTAGAGACTATTCTAAGGGAGAGTGTGAGGGAAACTTTATAAAAAGGGAGTGTAAAGGTTATCTCCTACACCTATAAAAAGGAGAAAGAGTTGTAAGAGGGTAGTTGGTCTTCGTCCATTGAAGAAAGACCATTAGTGGATACTGGTGGCCTCAACAGAGGAGGAATCAGGAGTGGACATAGGTCACGACGATCGAACTACTATAAATCTGATATGCTATTTTCTTTTGCTATTTACCTTTATTACTTACTAATTTTATTACTCATTACATTCTATGAACGTTTTCAAGTTAAGCATCTTTTCAATATGGGGTTTATCGAATGAG
Organism: Musa acuminata AAA Group; assembly: GCF_036884655.1. Classification (NCBI taxonomy): domain Eukaryota; kingdom Viridiplantae; phylum Streptophyta; class Magnoliopsida; order Zingiberales; family Musaceae; genus Musa; species Musa acuminata. Next base: position 25,148,169 of record NC_088341.1, read on the forward strand.
GATTTTCTAAATCGTAACTTTTACAAAAGTACTAATTCAGCCCCCTTTAGTGTCAATTTCAGTTCTAACAGTTAGTATTAGAGCCAAAGTTTTTCTCGTTTGGTCTAACACCTAAGAGAAATGACTTTTACTAGCAATCAAGATGGTCTTTCTATTATTCATCCTCTTATGTCTAATGGGACAGACTTGACATATTGGAAAACTCGAATGAGAGTTTTTTTGTTTTCTATGGATTTTGATTTATGGAATATTATTGAAAGTAGTTTTCAAATGTCTTCCAAACCAATGAATGAATGGAATGATTTAGAGAAGAAGACTTTTTCTTTGAATGCTAGAGCTATGAATACTTTATTTTATGCTTTGTGAGTTTAATCGTATTTCTTTATGTGAAACTGCATATAAGATTTAACACATACTAGAAATAACTCATGAAGGCACGAATAGAGTTAAAAAGTCTAAAATAAATCTTTTGATGCATGATTTTGAACTATTTCGAATAAAGCCAAGCGAAACCATTGTTGACATATACACCCGTTTTACGGATGTCGTCAATGACTTAAAAGCTCTTGGCAAATATTTTTCGAATCTTGAACTTATTAATAAAATTTTATGATCTCTTTCTAAAAATTGGGATCCGAAAGTAACTGCAATACAAGAGACAAAGAACTTAAACAATTTTTCACTGGAAGAAATCATTGGTTTATTGATGACATATGAAATGATATGGAAGACACATGGTGAATATAAGAACAACCTTCCAAAGAACATGAAGGATTTGACACTTAGAACAAAAGAAGACCACTCAAACGAAAGCTTAAGTGATGACAACTTTAAAATCTTTATAATAAATTTTAAAAAGTTTATAAAACAAGAATCTAAAAATAAACTTAAAAAGGACATAACCCCTTGCTATGAACACAAAAAGTCAGGGCACTCCAAAGATGAGTGTACTAAACTGAAAAAGAAGTTGTCAACGAAAAAGAAAGCACTTAAGGCAACTTGGGATGAATCGAGCTCATCCGAAGACAAGAAGCAAACCAATGAAGGAGAGGTGACAAACTATGCCTTAATGGTGTTAGGATCGAGTCGGCATGTTAGGACCCTTTAATTTTATGAGCTTTTGAATAATTTTTATTAAGTTTGTTTAGTTCAGTTAGAGTCGGGTAGACGTTTATTTAATAGTTATTTATTATTAAGAGTTCAAGTCCTGGTGGACTATAGGTGGAACTCTATAAATAGTGATGTAACCCTTTCTTTTAGAAATCAATCAATGAAATATTATTCCAGTCTATTATGACAAACCCTAGGAGGCCAATCCCCTCGAAACGATTAAGGAGGCCGATCCCCTCGAAGTGATCAAGGAGGCTGATCCCCTCGAAGTGATCATCCCCTTTTCTTCCATTTCTTCAATTTTATTTACGATAAAACCTTAGAGTCTTATCATTTGGTATCAGAGCAGCGATTTTTAGCATTTTCTCTATAGTATTGCCGTAGTTATAAAAAAAAAAGAGAGAGAAAGAAATTTATTGGAGGAAGGGTGAAGCTGGCAGCCATGAACGCCGATCCTTCTCAACCAAGAAGGAACCTCTGTGTCCCGGCCAGCGACCACCGCTACCCTTTCTCTATTGTCGCCACTGCTGCCCAGCCACCAAGTAGCTATCATCGTTAAAAAAAAAAAAAGAAGAGAAAGAAGAAGAAGAAGCTGCAGCCACCCCTGCTTCCCCTGCTTTCGGCCAGCCCACCCGCCGCCGCTGCTTCCCGGCCGATGGACCACCACTACCGCCATTGTTGCTCAGCTAGGAGCCACCACCACCAACCCTGCCTCCTTCTCCACTGCTGCCCACCTCCCCTTGCATCGCAGTCGTAGCCGCTCGACCTCCCCTCTTTGGCGATCGTTGGTGAAGCTGCTCCCAGCCACGCCACCACCATTGCCTCCTTCTCCACCATCGCCCGCCGATCTCCCCTGTCGCAGCCGTCGGTCTCCCTACCACTACGAGTGCCGGTTGCCTCCCTCCTCGTGGTGACTCTTGGTGACATTGCTCTCAACAGCGCCACCACCGCTGCCAGCTGCCGTAATCCTCTCCTCGTCGATCCTAGCCCTCGACGAGGCTTCGGTGTCGCCAGCGTCTCCTTCTGCGGTGCGACACAAACAGAGCCCTCTGTTATCGCAGTAACCCTGCCTCTCCCTCGTCGATCCTTGCCGCCGCCTCTACTCCCTGGTCACCAACCTCCTCCTCTCCAGCACTGTTGTCCCTACTTCCCGGCAAGGCGCACCCCTGCTACAGCCCGCCGCACCTCTGAAATCGTGTTCTTGACTCCGGGACTTCATTTTGCTTTATGACTTGATTGCTATCATAATTAATCCTACATAATTAAAACATATTTCGATCTAGATAATTATTACAAAGCTTTAATTAAATGTTGTTTGGTATGTCATTGGTTCATCGATGCTTCGTCCGATTTTTCGACGCATCGTCCTCTCTTGTGGCCTATTGCCCAATCGGCCAGTTGACCTCCGCAACTCCGATTTTCTTAGCATAATTTTCACTCTCCTTGGTCCGATACCCAAACCCATGGCCCGAAGCCTTCTGCTAATACGTCGACCGATCCTTCGGCTCAACGTCTAATCTTCTGACATGTTTTTATCAAAACATTCTCCATAAATGTCCATATCTATCTTTGTGGAAGTGCTCATTAGTGTATCAATAGCTTTGGCACTATGCATATTAAATCATTTTAATAGATCTAAAGCATACTTAATTTGACTAATAAAAGTTTCATCACTTAATTTCTTAATTTGTAATCCTAAGAAGAAAGTTAATTCACCTATTAGGCTCATTTCAAATTCTTGGCTCATACTCTTGACAAATGATTCACACAAGGATTCATTTGAAGAACCAAAAATGATATCATCAACATAAATTTGACTAATGAGAAAATTATTTTTAAAATATTTAATAAATAATATAGTATCGATCTTGCCTTTCATAAAATTATTTTGAATAAGGAAAGAACTAAGCCTCTCATACTAAGCCCTAGGGGCTTATTTTAACCCATAGAGAGCCTTAGATAATTTAAAAACATGGTTAGGAAAGAGAGAATTTTCAAATCTGGATAGTTGTTCAACATAAACTTCTTTAGAAATCAAGCCATTAAGAAAAGCACTTTTAACATTCATTTGAAATAACTTAAATTTATTACAACTACTATAGACAAGGAGAATCCTTATGACTTCAAGTTTAACCACAGGAGTGAAGGTTTCTTCATAATCGACACCTTCTTCTTGGTTGAAACATTTGGCTACTAATCTAGCCTTGTTTCTAACCATGATACTAAGTTTATCTTGCTTATTTCTAAAAACACATTTAGTATCAAGTTTAACCACAGGAGTGAAATATGCCTTCATTAGATTTTACATCGAATTTTCCTAAGGAATCTTTTTCATTTAAAATAAAACATTTACAACCAAAAACTTTCAAATATAAAATGTTGGGTCTTTTATTATTCCACAATTCATGAGTTTTAGAAAGTAATGGTCTTACGAGAACCCTGTTCATGACATAGCATGTTGTGTTAATGGCTTCGGCCCAAAAATATTTGGGTAGGCTATGTTCGTTTAACATGGTTCTTGTTATCTCTTGTAAGCTTATATTTTTTCTTTCAACTACTCCATTTTGTTATCGATTTCTTGGAGTAGAGAAATTATGGTTATACCCATTTAAATCATAATTTTTTTTAAAATCATGGTCTTGAAATTTACCATCATGATCACTTCGAATAAAGGCAATCATAAAACCCTTTTCATTTTGAACAAGTTTATAAAATTTTAAAAAATATTTAAAGCAATCACTTTTGTGTGCCAAGAAGTATGTCTAAGTGTATCTACTATAATCATCAATAATTACAAAGGAATATTTACTACATCCTAGACTTGTTGTATCAATTAGTCCAAATAAATCTATATGGATCAATTGTGATGGTCTAAAGGTGCTTATATAATTCTTTGATTTGAAACTACTTTTTATTTGTTTTTATAATTGGCATGCATCATAAACTTTTTCTTTGACAAACTTGATGCTAGGCATTCCTCTTATAAGTTCTCTAGTTGAAATTTGAGAGATTAATTTTATGATAGCATGGCCTAATCTCCTATACCAAAGTCATGCATCATCGTTTAAAATCGAAAAACATGTTTCATCACAAAAATCATCAATATTGATACTATATATGTTATTATGTTTTCAGACAATCATATATCTATTTTTGTGTGGTATTTCAATTATACAAGCATTAGATTCAATTATTCATGGTCCATTTAGGAACCCAAACTAATTTCTATATACTATACTTTTTAAATAAGCATCTATAGGCATAATATCCAAATCTACCCCAAAAATTATATTTATTTCCGGGGGAAATATATAATGTGAGTCCTTTAACGAAGATAGTTAGCTTTTGTTGAGTGTTACTTATAAAGCCAATTCCTTCCTATCTATGAACATGACCCTTACTAGCAAGGATCATGTTTAGAGATTTATTACCTATTTTAAAAATTTTTAATATTTCTTATAGCAAAATATGTTCTTTCTTAAGTGAATCTATCTCTTCATACTTAATGTAAGGAGCTAATATACTTTCATCATGCTCATTTTTTAATTTATCAAATTCACTAACAAGAAAAGCATCTCCTTTTTTAACAATTTATACTTTTTATTAACTAATTTAAAATCATCAAACAAATCATTAAAGGTATTAAATAATTCATCATAAGATAAAGAAGATATGTTTAAGTTACATACCTCATTGTCAAATTCTATTAATGCGTAATTTGTGATTTCTTCTTTATTGGTAGGCTTCTCGTCTTCGGATGTACTTGAGTCGTCTCAAGTAGCTTTGAACACTTTCTTTTTCTTTGATAACTTCTTCTTCACTTGGGGATATTCATTTTTGAAGTGCCTTGGCCTTTTGCATTCATAACAAATTATTTGGTCCTTTTTTAGTTCACTTTTGTTCATAGTGTTTTGTTTCTTTTTAAGAATTTTTTAAACTTTCTTGAAGAAGTGCCAAGTCATCATCATCATCGTCACTTGAGTTTTCTCCCAAGTGGTCTTCTTTAGTTCGAAGTGTCAAGTCCTTCTTTGTCTTCGAAAGGTTATTCTCAAGTTCATTATATGCAATACATGTTATTTCATAGGCTATCAAAGACCTAGTAAGTTCTTTGAGCAGAAAATTGTTGAAGTCGGTTGCTTCTTGTATTGCCATTACTTTAGGATCCCAACTTTTTGGAAGGGATCTTAGCATTTTATTAACAAGTTCAAAATTAGAAAAACTTTTATTAAGTGCTTTTAGACCATTGACGACATCCGTAAAATGAGTATATATATTTCCAATAGTCTCGCTTAGTTTCATATGAAACAACTCATAGCTATAAACCAAAAGATTAATTTTTGACTATTTAACCGTACTTGTGCCTTTGTGTGTGCCAAATCTCATATGCAGTTTCGCATATAGAAACCTGATTAAATTCATTTTTATCAATAGTGTAAAACAAAGCGTTCATTGCTTTAGCATTCAAAGAGAAAGTTTTCTTCTCCAAATCATTCCATTTGTTCATTGGTTTGGAAGACTTTCCAAAACCGCTTTCAACAATATTCTACAAATCAAAATCCATAAAAAGCAAGAAAATTCTCATTCTAGTTTTCCAATACGTATAGTCTGTCCCATTGAACATAAGAGGATGAGTGATAGAAAGACCCTCTTGATTGCTAGTAAAAGCCATTTATCGTAGATGTTAAACCAAATGAGAAAAACTTTGGCTCTTATACCAATTGTTAGGACCGAAATTGGCACCAAGAGGGGGAGTGAATTAGTGCTTTCTTAAAAATATCGAGCATTTAAAAAAATCATTTTGATAAAATCGTATCGAAAATGCGTTTGAACTTAGAGAAAGTGTGAAGTGGAGTGAGCAACCAAATCAGTAAGAAGTATAAAGGAAAAAGGCAAAGTAGAGAAGGCACACCAATTTTATAGTAGTTCGATCGTCGTGACCTACTATCACAAACTTAGCTAGTTTTACCTAAGTCGTGCGGCACCCTTGCATGTCCGTCCGCAAAGGTCAGCCTCCCCGAAACCTCCCATGGTCCCTTAGGACCTACAAAAGAGAAAAATAGGTTAGAGAAAACACCTCACTCGGGATCCACAAGCAAACATTTTCGAAAACACTTCATAGACAATGAAAATTACAAACAGACTTTACAAGCTCTGAATAGTTGCATAACAAAGGGTCAAAATGATCCATTGTAGACCGATTATCTCTCACAAGTATCCATATGACACAACATTTATTTACAAGCCTAAGAAGGCCACCAAACCCAATTAAAATGGGATTATTAAGTCTTCGACCATCCCTCTACATGCTATGTAAAGCATGAACAAACCAAAAGATATGGACATACATAAGTATTATATTAAACATCCTATTTAGAACTTTATCCGTGACATTCTCCCCCACTTATTCTTTCGACGTCCTCGTCGAAGCCTTTTGCTGACACTGCAACTCCTCGCCTTTGTTGAGTCTTCAATCTTCTGCTCCAGCTACAACGCGCCTCTTGGCTCCCAATTGCTCTCTGCTGCTGTTGTTGAATAGTCAAACTTTTGATCCGTTATGCTGCTTCAATTCGCCAATGACTTTGACTCTAGTGTGAGGCTGGCTGAGTTTTGTTGATCCTTGTTGGTTCCTACGGATCCTCTAGATGAAGGAAAAGACCATCCTTACTATACGCCAGTCTCTCAAATGTCACATGCTGCTTGAACTGGGTGGATGCTTGTTGGAGCTTTAACGAGCATCGCCTCGCAAACTTTCAAAGTTTTGGGTCCTTCCTCCATAAAATTTATCCATCGACTCTTCTTTCATTTAGTTGTCACTTCTAAGTAGATTCGCATCACTTCCGCTTTCGATTGGCATTCTGTTGGGAAATGAAGCGGATAATCTACTCTCAGTAGCACTGATCACCATTGGTAAGGATTTGACAACTATTATCTTCTATTATCTTTGAAGGGTCTTTGAACCCGTGTAGAGCTCTCTGTTGGATAGATAAGAGAATTGGAGTACTAGATTTCACCCATTTTCTTAAGAGTTGAGAAGGCAATGGTTACTTGACTTCGCCCGCCTCCTCAAGAGTTGTACTCCATGCATCGAGCTGGTTACTGACCTTCGCCTACTCTTTGTTCACACTTCTAAAGCACTCAAAGTGTTTGCACTTCTTGCGTTGAGTTAGCTATCATGATTCACCTTCTCAATGCCATCGAGCTTCTAGAATGTAGGAAGTTTTCACCCCAACTTAGAGTAAGTATCTAATAGTTTTGGTCGCCTCTGGGATTGTACCATCTTCTCCATCAACCCGATCGCCTACTCCATTGAGTAGCAAAGGTATAACACAACATACTACCTACTTTGTTCCTTGGTCGTGTACTCTTGCATGACCCGAAGTCCTTCACTTTCAGCTATCTTGTTGAGAAGCTCGTTGACACCGGTCTTACGAAGTTCTTTGGCTTCTGCCCTTTAGCCTTGTCTTGGTACTTGGAGTTTGCCTCTGCATGCTCTACCTCTTCGGCCCCTTTCATGACCAAGCGCTCTCCCTCCATGAGAGCAAGGGATCAATGACTTTCACGGAAGTCCCGCCTCTGTGGTACCATGGCACTGCCATGCCCATGGCCCTACTATCCGTCGTCTCGCATCTACATCCTTTTTCTTTATAATCAGTAGATAGGTCTCTATGGCACTCCTCTGAGTCTACCTCCATTCTAACTGATGCTTGATTTTGGGTAGCTAAGTCCTTTTGGACTCGTCGTCGCTTCCTCGCCCTTTTAGACCCCCTGCTTTAACACCTCTGTGTTCTCCAAGCAGCTCCCTTTGATCGATGGAAAGATAAACTGTAACTCCCATGCATGGCCTCTGCCATCATATTGTAGGGTTTGCACCGATTCTATTCTCCTTAGCTTCCTTGGTAGCAACGTTCGATTACTCGACCTTGTCCTCTGACTTGCCGGGCTCCCTTAAGCGAATATGGGCTCTGGAGCAGTCCAACTCTCTAGCTGCTTCGATCGTACCTCTGCATAATCAAGTCCCTCCCATGGGTCTCACTGGTACTTGTATTCAAACTTTTCCCTCGGTGCAACACAGCCCCCCATATGCTGATAACCAAGGCTTTCATCCAATGTAAAATTCGATGCACGCAGGGAAGACTCGCCTGTGCGGTACCATGGCCTTCACTCCTTGAATCCATAGCCCTTCTTGTCGTCATGTTGTTCACTGAAGTGGAGCTCCCAGCAGCTCCCGATCATACCTCCGTATGATATAGTCCCTCACGAGACTATGTCGTGTGTATCGCATTGCCACGAACTATTTGCCAACCCTTCACACAAGAGGTATCACGAGAACAAGCAAGCTTGGAAGAATACAGAGTACACAAAGGTTGGGATGGCTGAGTTCAAGCTATGGCTCAATGTTGACAACTATACTTGGTGGTGCTCAAGGCAAGCGAGGTGCTTGGTAAAGGATAAGACCATGCAAGGTGGAATAAGTTGCTCAGCGACCGAAAAAGTTATGCAAAGCTCACAAAGGTGAGGAGAATTGCTAACTTGAAGAATTTGGTACTCGTGCATGGGCTTGTATATGGACGATGGAATGTTCACGGCCATCCCAAGGCGATTGAAAGTCGGCACCATGGAGCATAGATACTTTCTCTTCGACATGTGAAGGATACGTCCGTAGGAGGCTGAAGTGTGTAGCAAGTTCAGCATATTGCTAGGCCTTGAGTGGTGTAGCGGCGGCTGTATTGACATGGAGTCGCAATCTAGCAAGTGTGTTTGCATGATGCAGAACAATGCATAGTTTGTTCAGTAAATCAAAGTACTCCAAGAGGATAGTGGTCTCCGAAACTTTCAGAGAGAAAGAAGCGTAGAGAGATGTTGCTCTAATGGGACAGTAATCCAGGAGGGATAGATCCTGCTTTTCTAAAGGGAGAATCATGTGCAACAGGCCACATATGTTGAGGAGGAGTACCTCAAAAAAATAACAATTCCACGAAGCTCAAAAGACCGAGTGAGCGGCGAGGAGTTGTCGCATGATCTCGGTTGAGAGAATGCATTGGTGGATGCATTGCGAGATCAATGGGGGGTGCGACCCAAAACAACACAAATGAAGACACACTTATATTGATTCTCGTATTTTAATGATGAAACCAATTGATATGTGTTTATGTTTTAATCTACCTTTTGAGTGACACAGAATGCTTTGATCAGGATGAGATAATTAAAGTAGGAAAAATCATGTTGTGCTGGGGGAAAACATGTCAGAAGATTAGATGTCGAGCCGGAGGATCGGTCAACGTATCGATAGAAGGCTTCGGGCATCGAGCCAAGAAGAGTGGATATTGCACCAAGGATGTCAGAGTTGCGGAGTCAACTGGCCGATTGGGCAATAGGCCACAAGAGAGGATGATATACCGAAGAATCGGACGAAGCGTCGAGGGACCAATGACATGTCGGACAACATGATTAAATGCTTAGTATTAATTATCTAGATCGAAGTATGTTTTACATGTGCAGGATTAACTACGATAGCAAGGCATGAAGCAAAATGAAGTCCTGGAGTCAAGGACGCTATTTCGTTGGGAGTTCGAGAGTTCGTCGGAAGTCCAGACGTTCATCGGAAGTTCTGTCGGAACCAGCCGAGAAGTCTCGGAGCTTGCCAGAGAAGCTTGTCGAAACTCGCCAAGAAGATCATCGTGAAGTCCAGGAGCTTGCCGGGAGTCCGCCGGAACATTACCGAGAGACCGTCAGAAGTTCGCGGGAAGCTCATTGAAAGAATAGACTTACAGACTTATTTAGCTCAGATTATGTCTTAGGAATCGTAGTTAGCACGTAATTGGGTTTAGATTTGGGCTAACCTAATTAGGGGTCAGCAAGGCCCATGTAAGGACTATGTTGGGCCTAATAAGAGGCCCAAGCAGTGCCCCAAGAAGTCTCACCATCGTGACACAATCTTCGAGACTGTGTCAGGCGATGGTACCACTAGTCTCGACGGTTGTACCACCCTGGCAGGGTGCTAGGCGATGGTACCGCCAATCTGGGTGGTGGTACCACCTAGCACTGCCCCCCAAGCGGTGGTACCGCCCAGGGCAGTGTTAGTGTCAGACTGACATTGGGCGATGGTACCGCCCATGCCCGAAGAACCCAGGATGGGAAAGTTTTAGGCTCCAATTTTGAATCAACTTGAAGCCTATAAATACCCCTCTCATCCCTGGTTAAAGAACATAAGTACAGAGTATTCAAAAGTGAGAAAATGCTACTGTAATCTTTTTAAAATTTCCCTCCTCCACTATAAGTTTAAATTCTGTAAGAGGAGTGTGAGTGCTTGTAAGGGTTGTCTCCTAAACCCATGAAAAGGAGAAGAGGGGTGTAAAAGGTGATTGGCCTTCGCTTATTGAAGAAAGGCCTCTAGTGGACGCCGGTGACCTCGTTAGAGGAGGAAGCCGAAAGTGGATGTAGGTCACGTTGACTGAACCACTCTAAAACTGTCGTGTTCTCTAGTTTGCATTTTATTCTTGCTATTACCTTACTACAAACCTCTTTAAGTGCTTACTGCCTTCAATTCATTTACGAACGTGTTTCAAGTTAAGATATTTTCGAGATCGATTTTCAATATAAAATGTTTTTATCGTACGAAAGTTTCAAACCGACGTAATTTTTACCGCTGCACTAATTCACCTCCCTCTTAGTGTCGACTCTTGATCCTAATAACTTGGAGTCGATATGGAGATTGGACTCAAGGGAGGGCTGACCTATGGAATGGTGGGCGCGAGAGCCACCATCAACTCAATGCAAAATGAGGAGCGGAGCAACTTGGGTGTAACTTGGTGAAGTACCCAAGTCGCATGAAGGGAGTCAGCATAGAAGATGGTGTTGGGAAATCTTGGGGGTGACATCACATGCGCAGCGGAAGAACAAGAAAACAAAATCCCCGATTCCCAAAAAGATGTTCGTCGTTGTGCGAAGATTGGTGCGCAAAATCCGCGAAACTCAAAACTGCGTATAGAGTAGATTGTGTTACCTAGGGAGATCGTATATCCCTGTTTCCTTGCAGATCCTTAGGAGAGGGTGAAGGAGGTCAAGCGTCCTCCTCTCTAGCGGTGATCCACACAGCAGGGTTGCGACGACGCTCCTCAAAACTCCAAGCTCTACTCTGAGGTGGAGATGGAGAGGAGAATAGGAAAGGCAAGCAAAGGCTCTAGCCTATGAGGCTCTGAATCCCTCCTATTTATAGAGATCCCCTGTCAAACCCTAATGGGTCCTCCCCTAGTGGGTATTGGATCTGCATCCAATAAAACAAGGGCTCTGTCGGATATCTCATATCTGAACATCTACTCATCGCAATGCCTACCATATGTGTGTGACCCTCTAGGCCCAATATCGAGCTGGCCGTGAGTCATACATGTTAGAACTCCTTCTAACTCAGTGAATTATTATCTCTGTAATAATTCACTTGACTCATCGACTATAGAAGTACTAGGCCACTACGCCGTAGTCCCCAGACGATACAGGGGAATCCAATCCATTGGACTTGTCTGTCCTCAGTTGCCGTGTACCTATAGTCCCTCATCCATCTAATATCCCAGAGATCATATATCGAGCATGGTGTTGTCAGACCCATACGATTTCTACTCAAGTCTCGCTCTAATCAGATTCTCCCGGAGAACTCTTTCTCTCTCAATCCGAATGACCCTGGCGAGGGATTTGTTTGAGCAAGAACAGATGAGATATTCCTCTCATGACGCTGAGAGTGGATGATCCTCTATCGACACTCAATAGCCCTCGTAAGGTCGACTACCACTCCCAATGACCAACTGTACTAGATCTGGGACAGCCAAACCTATAAGTCTGGTATCAAAGAGTGGAGCACTCATACAGGACATCCTTGGTGTCTCAAGTCTAAGGACCAGATACACCACTGGGACTACGGAATCGCTGTCTGACAATAAGGCATCATCAACCATCCAGCATTCCGTAAGCGGATCAATCAGTGAACTCATTCTCCAATGAGCACTTGTACTGTATACCTAGTGTCCCTACACGAGCAGCTATGAGACCAGCTGCATCCATCATATGGACGGGTATACAGCACACTAGTCTATCCGATTATCACGATGTCCCTCTCGAGTAACCTATGACCGAGATTATTTAGGATATGTGTTTAAAGGTGAATCGATCTCATTATCGTGATCTCATCACGATCCGATTCCCATTACACAAATCCAAGGACATCACAATATATATATATATATATATATATATATATATATATATATATATATATATATATATATATATATATATATGCACATATGCAATAGTTATAAAGTGATATACGCCAAAATATAATAAGCAAAAAAGATTCTGTATCAAGTCACACGTGCCATCACTCACGTGATTGGCTTGCTGGGCACCTATGACTAGCAATCTCCCACTTGACCTAAAGCCAATCACCTATGTGTCTGATCCCCATCAGACCCCTGTGACGCTCAAAGACAATCTTAGACAATGACTTTGTCAGTGGATCTGCAATGTTATCTTCGGATGGAACTCTTTCCACTGCTACATCTCCTCGGGCTACGATCTCTCTGATAAGGTGGAACCTCCTTAGAACATGCTTAGATTTCTGATGAGACCTAGGTTCCTTTGCTTGAGCAATCGCCCCGTTGTTGTCGTAATATAGGGAGATCGGCTCCTCGCTACCCGACACGACTCCCAAATCTGTAATGAACTTCTTCAACCAGACTCCCTCCTTTGCTGCATCTGATGCAGCAATGTACTCCGCCTCTATGGTCGAGTCAGCGGTAGTATCTTGCTTGGAACTCTTCCAGCACACTGCTCCTCCATTCAAGGTGTACACATACCCTGAATTTGACTTGCTATCATCGACATCAGACTGAAAACTTGAGTCAATGTAGCCTTCAACCTTAAGGCTATTACCTCCATATACTAGTAAAAGATCTTTAGTCCTTCTCAAGTACTTAAGGATACACTTTACTGCTTTCCAATGCTCCAAGCCTGGATCCGCCTGATACCTACTCGTGACACTCAGAGCATGCGCTATATCAAGCCTAGTACATAGCATGGCATACATGATAGACCCTATTGCTGAGGCATAAGGTATCATATTCATGTTCGCCCTTTCTTCTAGAGTCTTTGGGGACATACTCGTAGAAAGCGATATCTCATATCTCATCGGTACGAGACCTCTCTTGGAAGTTTCCATGCCAAACCTTTTGACAATGGTTTCTATGTACCTGGACTGGGACAAGCCAAGCATCCTCTTGGATCTATCTCTATAGATTCTAATCCCCAAGGTATAGGATGCTTCCCCTAAGTCCTTTATAGAGAAGTGTCTAGATAACCAAGTCTTTACTGTGGATAGCATTCCTACGTCATTCCCAATGATGAGGATGTCATCCACATAAAACACCAAAAAGGTGATAGTGCTCCCACTTACCTTCCTGTACACACAAGGCTCATCTTCGTTCTTAACGAAGTCATAAGATCTGATTGCCTCATCAAATCTTATGTTCCAACTTCGGGAAGCTTGCTTTAGTCCATAAATGGATCTAAGCAACCTACACACCTTATCTGGGTAGTTCTTGGACACGAATCCCTCAGGTTGCATCATATACACCTCCTCCTCGAGGTCCCCATTGAGGAATGCAGTTTTTATATCCATCTGCCAGATCTCATAATCATAGTGTGCTGCAATAGCCAATAGAATTCTGATGGATTTTAGCATTGCTACAGGTGAGAAGGTTTCATCGTAGTCAACACCTTGCCTTTGATGATACCCCTTAGCCATTAGCCTTGCTTTATAGGTCTCTACCTTTCCATCTACTCCGATCTTTTTCTTAAAGATCCACTTGCAACCGATGGGTACAATACCTTCGGGCACATCAACTAGGTTCCAAACCTTATTGGAGTACATATAATCCATCTCAGAATTCATAGCTTCTTGCCACTTCCCGGAGTCTATACTCATAATAGCCTCCTCGTAGGTCTGAGGATCAATATCATCAACATCCTCTCCTCTAATATATCCAACATATCTCTCAGGAGGATGGGATACTCTATTAGACCTGCGTAAAGCTGAAACCTGTGTATTAGATACCTGAACAGACTCGGGCTGTAGAGTGGTGCTTGAGCTTGGTTCTCCAACCTCGCTCAACTCTATCATTCTCCCACTGTCTTCGCCAAGAATGTGTTCCTTCTCAAGGAACACTGCTCTCTTAGCTACAAAGACCTTTTGGTTCTCGAGATGATAGAAATAATGCCCACAAGTTTCCTTGGGGTGTCCCACAAATTTGCATCGCTCTGTCCTTGATTCTAACTTATCGGGGTTGTGTCTTTTAACGTGGGTAGGGCAGCCCCAAATCTTAACAACCTTAAGATCAGGCTTCTTCCTTTTCCATATCTCATATGGTGTAGACACTACCGACTTAGTTGGAACTCTATTCAGAAGGTAAGTTGTGGTCTCTAGGGCATATCCCTAGAATAAAATGGGTAGGTCAGCGAAACTCATCATGGACCGTACCATGTCTAATAGCGTACGATTCCTCCTTCCAGAAACACTATTGAGCTGAGGTGTATAAGGAGGTGTCCATTGTGATAATATCCCATGGTCCTTGAGGAACTGAGTAAACTCTGTACTTAAGTACTCACCTCCTCGATCTGATCAAAGAGTTTTGATACTCTTTCCAGTTTGGTTCTCCACCTCATTCTTATACTCTCTGAATTTCTCAAAAGCCTCGGACTTGTACTTCATTAAGTACACATATCCATACCTTGAGAAATCATCAGTAAAGGTAATGAAGTAGGAGTAACCACCAATGGCATGAGTTGATATAGGTCCATATACATCACTATGTATGAGTTCCAACAGCTCAATGGCTCTCTCTCCAGTTCCACTAAATGAAGAGTTGGTTAGTTTTTCATGAAGGCAAGGCTCGCAAGTTGCATATGACACATAGTTGAATGGATCTAGATATCCATCATTTAGCAATTTTTGAATCATTCTTTCATGGATGTGACCTAGCCTACAATGCCACAGGTCTGCATTGTTCAACTCATCTCGTTTCCTTTTAGACACTTACATTCATGATATGTGGAGTAGTGTCTTGCATAAACAAACCTTTATGCAATATTCCTCTCGTCAATCTCCCCTCGGATTTGTTAGAATTTACAATAAATTGTAGATGTGATAAGCAATACTGGTATCCAATACCAATGCACTATCACAAAAATATGATAATTGGAGATTGATCATGAATGTACCTGAAGCTTCTCCAAGCTTCTATTTCGCCCTTTCTGCAAGGTACTCTTTGTAGTTCCTCTTCCAGTGCCCATCTTTACCATAGTGGAAGCACTAGCCTTTGTCCTTTGCTGGGTCTTTCTTAGCAACCTTGCTTTACTGGTTTGCCCTTGCCCTTTCCCTTCTTAAGGGACCTTTCTGCTTTCCTTTTCTTTCTGGTCTCACCAGTGTAGAGAACTGGCTTCTCTTTCTTAATAGTACTCTCTGCCTCCCTCAACATATTGAGGAGCTCTAGGAGAGTCACCTCAAGTTTGTTCATATTAAAATTCATTATGAATTATGAAAAGGAATATGGTAGGGACTGAAGCACAATGTCTACACATAAGTTATCCTCTAGGACCATTCCTAGACCTGTGAGTTTCTCTATCCACTCAATCATCTTTAGGACATGGTTCTGAACCGGTGTCCCCTCAGTCATCCTAACGCGGAAGAGGCTCTTGGATATCTCATATCGCTGAGTCCTTCCCTGTTCCTCAAACAATTTACGGACATGTAGGAGAATGGATCTGGCATCTATTATTTCGTGTTGTCTCTGTAACTCAGGAGTCATAGAGCCCAACATATAGCACTGAGCAAGAGTGGAGTCATCAATGTACTTCACGTAGCGAGCGATCTCATCCTCGCTTGCCCCTTCTTCGGGCTTAGGCATCACTGTATCAAGGACGTACACGATTTTCTTCGCTGTGAGAACAATTCTCAAGTTACGGAGCCAATCCATATAATTTGGACTAGTGAGGCGGTTGACATCAAGTATGCCACGTAAGGGATTTGAAAGCAACATTTTCTAAAAATAAAGATGCAGCAGAAATGAATAACATGCAGATTTTGCAAGAAATAAACTATCAAGATATGGACTTCTATCTTAATATGCTCCC
Organism: Musa acuminata AAA Group; assembly: GCF_036884655.1. NCBI lineage: Eukaryota > Viridiplantae > Streptophyta > Magnoliopsida > Zingiberales > Musaceae > Musa > Musa acuminata. The sequence goes on from NC_088341.1 coordinate 25,164,456, forward strand.
ACTATTTTACTAACGAGTCACGCGACACTCTCAGCACGTGAAACGAAAGTCTCCGGCAGACTTCTAGTGGGGATCAGGATCCAATCAGCGTCTTAGTGTAACCTCAAGGGACTCGACCAATCACACTAAGCCTAAAAGGTAGGCAACTCTTGCCGATCACAACTCCTTGTGATTCCCGTCCTGTTCGACCTCCGAATCACCATGGCCTCGAGAGACTCGACCAACCATGATGCTCGGTTAAGTCAACACCTTCGTTACAAGATGAGTCTGATTTGATGATATACCCTCGAGGGACTCGACCAAGCATACCATGCCCTCAGGTCACCGGTGACATCTCTATGTCGTAAGCAAGATAGCGAATCACGATATAGGTGAGTCTCGAGGGACTCGACCAACTCAACCTACACCGGGAATCGGTTCCTACTTATAACGATGGAAGGCCACGTGGGTCAATCTAATTGCCTCACGTTTACCAACTTAATATTATCGAGAGATGTTTCTATGATTTGGTCTCCTAATATGACATGTCACACATATACATATTTAATATATATCTATATCGCATGCAAATATATATACATATCTAGTATGTGTATAAGCAATCACACCAGATGATCATGGACCACAACCTAATATGATTTAGCCCGAGCCAGTAGGCCTAATCACTCACATCAAAATCTATGTGTGCAACGGTGCATCTCCATGCCCTGTGATCGTCCAACTCGTCCTCGTCGGTTTCGTCGACATCTTGATGCATCTTCATGCATCACGATCGTCCGTCTCGTGGGTCCTGCTATCGCATCCACGCTCCTGCTGCGCCTCCTCATGTGATTACAACTTAATCATAGGCACGCAGGCCCGACAATAAACGAGAAATATAATGGAGGCTCACAGACCTCAATAATAATAATCACAAGTACACACATCACACGGTCCATGATCATCCGTCCATATATCATACATCACATGTATAATTAATCATCATCATGTAGGACTACTAGATAATAATAAAAATAATAATCAACTAAACCTTTTAATTAATTAATATTTTTTGAAATCAGAGACATGTTGGGAATTTCTCAATTCATAAGGGTATTTTCGTAATTTGGACAAAAGACAGAAACTGGAATTTCCAAATTCCGAGGGGCAAAACTGTCTTTTGCCCAGAAAACCCTAATTCCCTCCTACTACTGCCGCCGCCGTCACCCTGCTGGCGGAGGCCTGTGCGGGGGGGGGGGGGGGGGGGGGGGGGTTTCGCCCGCGGGAGCAGCGACGGCAGGCGCCGCTGCCCTGCGGCGCCTCACCCCGCGGGAGAAGCGGCCGTAGGCGCCTCTGCCCGTGGGCTGCCAGCCCCGCCGGACGCAAGCCTGCTGCAAGCAGGCCGTCGGCCGGCTGCTGCAGACGCAGCCCTTGTGTTGCCCGCCTTCGGCTGCGCTGCACGCACGTAGATCGAGGGCAGCAACTATTGCTGCCCTTCTTTATTTTTGCGTCAACGATTTTAACGTCAAAATTCTTCCTAAACACAACACACGTAATTCAAAACCAATCATTCGCACGAACAACCTGGCTCTAATACCACTGTTGAGAAATCTTGGGAGCGACATCACATGTCCGATTCCCAAAAAATGTTAGGGAGATCGTATATCCTCTCTAGCGGTATCCACACAGCAGGATTACGACGATGCTCCTCAAAACTCCAGGCTAAAAATAAGAAAGGCAAGCAGAGGCTCTAGCCTATGAGGCTCTGAATCCCTCCTATTTATAGAGATCCCCTGTCAAACCCTAATGGGTCCTCCCCTAGTGGGTATTGGATCTACATCCAATAAGACAAGGGCTCCGTCGGATATCTCATATCTGAACCTCTACTCATCGCAATGCCTACCATATGTGTGTGACCCTCTAGGCCCAATATCGAGCTGGCCGTGAGTCATACCTGTCAGAACTCCTTCTAACTTAGTGAATTATTATCTCTATAATAATTCACTTGACTCATCGACTACGGAAGTACTAGGCCACTACGCCGTAGTCCCCAGACGATACAGGGGAATCCAATCCATTTGACCTGTTTGTCCTCAGTTACCGTGTACCTATAGTCCCTCATCCATCTAATATCCCAGAGACCGTATATCGAGCATGGTGTTGTCAGACCCATACGGTTTCTACTCGAGTTTCGCTCTAATCGGATTCTCCCGGAGAACTCTTTCTCTCTCAACCCGAATGACCCTGGCCAGAGATTTGTCTGAGTAAGAACACATAGGATATTCCTCTCATGACGCCGAGAGTGGATGATCCTCTATCGACACTCAATAGCCCTCGTAAGGTCGACTACCACTCCCAATGACTAGCTGTACTAGATCTGGGACAGCCAAACCTATAAGCTGGTATCAAAGAGTGGAGCACTCATACAGGACATCCTTAGTGTCTCAAGTCTAAGGACCAGATACACCACTAGGACTATGGAATCGCTGTCTGACAATAAGGCATCATCAACCATCCAGCATTCCGTAAGCGGATCAATCAGTGAACTCATTCTCCAATGAGCACTTGTACTGTATCCCTAGTGTCCCTACACGAGCAGCTATGAGACCAGCTGCATCCATCATATGGATGGGTATACAGCACACCAGTCTATCCGGTTATCACGATGTCCCTCTCGAGTAACCTATGACCGGGATTATTTAGGATATGTGTCTAAAGGTGAATCGATCTCATTATCGTGATCTCATCACAATCCGATTCCCATTGCACAAATCCAAGGACATCACAATATATATATATGCACATATGCAATAGTTATAAAGTGATATACGCTAAAATATAATAAGCAAAAAGATTCTGTATCAAGTCACATGTGCCATCACTCACTTGATTGGCTTGCTGGGCACCTATGACTAGCAGATGGAACATGGAGTGAAGGCACGAAGCTTTCCTTAGACAGAGATTAATGACATGAACTCTTGTAGAGGCAGGAGCAGGATCATTTTGTTCCATGGGTCCTTCATTCTGACGGAGCAAACTCATCTTACATAGTGCCAAAGACGAAGGGAGCTTTTGGGCACATGCACCTTATCTCGGAGAAGCATTTGATGGAGGAACTAAGGCGACTCAACTTGCGGAGGCGAAGTTGGGTTCAGAAGGCCTTGGCACAAGGCAAGAGAATGTGGAGGCAAGTACTCTTAAAGAATACACTATAGTGTTTCCATTCAAGTTGCCATGAAGGAAGCAGTGCACAACAAAGATTGTGCTGGTAGGGGCAGAGGCCCAGGATCGAGATAATAGTGCACTAATTGCAGTGAAGTCAGTGGACTTCAGGAGCTACTATGTGACAGACTATCCTAGAGTAGTGCTTCATCTAGGTGTGACCTAAAAGTGGGTGGATGAAGGACGATTGCCAAAGGAGAGAACAAAATCAAAGATGGAAGAGACCCTACGATGTATTGGCAGAGGCCACACATGGAGGGATCACAATTCAAGTTCATCCCATAAGGATCAGAATGCAATAGAGATGTCACCAGGAGGCAACATAGTGCGGCGGATCGTGGTGTAATAGTTCGTGGCAATACGATACACACAACATAGTCTTGTGAGGGACTATATTATTCGGAGGTATGATCGGGAGCTACTGGGAGCTCCACTTCGGTGAATAATACAATGGCAGGAAGGGCTATGGATTCAAGGAGTGAAGGCCATGGTACCGCAGAGGTGAGTCTATCGTGCATACATCAAATTTTGCATCGGATCAAAGCCTTGGTTATCAGCATATGGGGGGCTGTGTTCCACTAATGAAAAAGTTCAAATGCAAGTACTAGTGAGTCCCATGAGAGGGACTTAATCATGCAGAGGTATGATCGAAGCAACTGGAGAGTTGACTGCTCCATAGCTCATATTCACTTAAGGGAGCCTGGCAAGTCAGAGGACAAGGTTGAGTAAGCGAACATTGCTACCAAGGAAGCTAAGGAGAACAGAATCGGTGCAAACCCATGATGACAGAGGTCATGCATGGGAGTTACAGTTTATCTTTCCATCGACCAAAGGGAGCTACTTGGAGAACATAGAGGTGTTGAAGCAGGGGGTCAAAATGGTCCACTATGGACCGATTATCTCTCACAAGTGTCCACATGACACAACCTTTATTTACAAGCCTAAGAAGGCCACCAAACCCAACTAAAATGGGGCTGTTAAGCATTCGACTATCCCTCTACATGATGTGCAAAGCATGAACAAACCAAAAGACACGGACATACATAAGTATTACATTAAACATCCTGTTTAAAACTTTGTCCATGACGCTACGTCCACTCTCGATTCCTCCCCCGTTGAGGTCACCAGCTTCTACTATTGATCTTCTTTTAACATGTGAAGATCAACTACCCTCTTACAGCTCTATTCTCCTTTTCACAGGTTTAGGAGATGACCTTTACAATCCTCTCAGCCCTCCCTTAAATAGAATTTACACTTAGGAAAGAGGAGGGGAACTCTTAAAGAATCACAATAGCGTTTTCTCACTTAATTCATAAGTTTTTTGTTCCCTTTTCATGCTCTTTCATGCAGTAAAGAGTGAGGTATTTATAGACCTCAAATAGCTTCAAAAATGAAGCCGAAAAGTATCTCATCCCGGGTTTCTAGGGTACTAGCGGTACCATAGCTAGTATTGGGCAGTACCATCGCTTGTAGATTGACATTAGGTAGTACCACCGCCTAGTCTGGGCAGTTTGACCACCTGACAAAGCCTTGAAGACTAGTCTCTTGCACACCGCATGACAAGGTGGCACCATCGCCTAGTAGTATTAGCTGCCGATAGTACCATCGTCTGGCGACATTAACTACCGACGACACTATTACCCAGACTGCTTGGGAGATCGAGCCTCAAGCGGTTCCACCGCTAGCCGTAGTGGTGCCACTGCCTAACGTGGCTCCGGGTCATTCAATGGGCTATCCATCCGACCTAATTTAGTCTTGATTTAGGCCCAATTGGCTCCTATTTGAGTTAGTATGATTTCTCCCAAAACTAACTCAAATTGAAACCCTAACTATGATAATTGAGACTAAACAATTATAATACAAGCAATCATTATTGTCCGACACGTAAATTGTTCATCCGAACTCCTGGCGAAACTTCCGATGAACTCCAATGAACTCTCGGCGAGCTTTCGACGCATCATCCAAACCTTCGGTGTATCCCCCAATTCTTCCGACCCGATCTTTGACTCCAACCCAACATTCAATTTTTCTTTATATTACTTGTATGCTTGATGATTGTATTACCTCTTCTGAATCTCATTACTTTTGCAATCTTTAATATTACATGTAAGAGTTGAGGCACGTAAAAATGTGACATTAGGTAGTGGGAAAGTCAACATTTTTTTTTATTAGCTTGTTAGGATAGGGTCGGCGCTAAGAGGAGGGGTGAATTAATACAGCAGATAAAAACCTCGATTTTAAAATTTTATTTCAATTAAATCTGATATCCGACAAAGCTCATATCGGAAATGCTTAACTTTGAAAGCGTATTCGTAAAGTAGTGAAAATAATAATTCAGTTTGTAACTAAAGTAAAGAGCAAAATAGAAATGCAAACTAGATTTTTATAGTGGTTCAGTCGTCGTAACCTATATCCACTCCCGATTCCTCTTCACTCGAGACTACTGACTTCCACTACCGATATTCTTTTAACGGGTAGAGATTAATTACCTTTTTACACCTGATTCTCTTTTTGACAGGTACAGGAGAGAACCTTTATACCCCCACTTACTCCTCTCAAAAACGACACTAACACTTAGAGTTTTTAGAGGAGTTCTCACAATATTACAACATCATTTTTCTTCTTTTTTACTCTTAATTCTTGTGTATGTTAACCAGGGATGAGAGAGGTATTTATAGGCCTCAAGTGGATTGAAACTTAGAGCCTAAAAGTGTCTTATCCTGGGTTTTCCGGGTCCTAGCGGTACCACCGCCTATGCTAGGCAGTACCACCACTTGCAACGCTGACACTAGACGGTACCACCGCGTAGTCTAGCGATACCATCACCTAGAAGACTATGTTTGGGCAATACCACCACCTAGACTGGTGGTACCACTGCCTGACATAGTCTTAGATATTGTGCCACGATGGTTTCACTTGTTGGGTCATTGTTTGAGCCTTTTCACTTAGCCCAACACAGTCCAAACTTGGGCCCAATTGGCCCCTAATTGAGTTGGCCCAATTCCAACCCAATTATGTGCTAACTATAAATTTTAAGGCATATACTAAGCTAAATAAGTCCAGTAAGTCTATGTTTCTTCCAGCGAGCTTCCAGCCATCTTTCGGCGAACTTTCGACGATCTCTCGATAATGTTCCAACGGACTCTCGACAAGCTCCTGGACTTCATGACGATCTTATTGGCAAGTTTTGACGAGCTTCTTTGGCAAGCTTCTGAAATTCTCGGTCAATTCCGATAGAACTTCCGACGAACGTAAAGACTTCTAACGAACTCTCGAACTCCCAACAAAATCTCATTCTTGACTCTAGGACTTTATTTTGCTTTATATCTTGATCGCTATCATAGTTAATCCTATATACTTAAAACCTACTTCGATCTAGATAATTATTACAAAGCTTGAATCAAATATTGTCCGCCATGTCATTGGTTCATCGACACTTTGTCTGATTCTTCGGTGCATCGTCCTCTCTTACGGCCTATTACCCAATCGGCCAGTTGACCTCCGTAACTTCAATTTCCTTGGCATAATTTTTGCTTTTCTTAGCCCAATGCCTTCTGCCAATACATGGACCGATCATCCAACTCAACGTCCAATCTTCTGACATGTTCCACTCCGGCCCAATATGATTCTTCTTGCTTTTAATTTATTTGTAATGCTATATAGGGGCTCAAAGATATAGAGAGATTAAGGGATAACTAAATTTATTTAAAGAAAATATATATTTGACTACCAAACAAAAGCTTCTTGATCAAAGAGAAGCTTTTTTTTTTTCTATATTTGCTAGTTTATAAGAATAAAGGAAATATTTTAAATTGTTTAAATTATCAATGAATTTACCTGATGAGCCAGACTGTGTAAATGTAGGAGAGGTCAATTAAGCGATGACTTGACTCGGATACAGGGCAAGTGTTTCTGAAATTTAGTTTATTTTAAAAAAAACCAATATGTAGGAGAGCCAGTTTATTTTCACCAATTAATGAAAAGGACGTAGAGAGAAGAAGGAAGGCTTTACACATATGATGTGGTTGGCTTTAGAAAAGAAAGAAATTTTGGTAGTTTAATTAATGAGAAAAGACATATAAGAGAACACTCCCTAGCTTTGAATTAAAGGGTCTTTTATTTTGTTACTATGGGATTGTAAAAAGGATTAGCCTTAAGCACTTATCTTTCTGCATTGGACAAACTTACTAGATATATTTATGTATGTTGATGATATTGTGATGATTGATGCGCTGTAAATTGTAATAAAATTTAAACTTATGCTGTGAAAACGACTTAAACCGAAGGTTTTTGAACAAATAGTGTGAAGCCTAACCTTACTGAACTATTGTAATATCGAGAGGAAGCTTCAAATGTATATTTAACATAAATGGGTTTTTGAAGCATAACTTTTGTAACATTGAGAAGATTCAGTGATTTTCTAAAATAAATAAGCTATAAATATAAGGGTAAATTAATGAAGAAATTACTCATAGTGCTTGCTTCATTTTATGGATTTGAATCTTGTGAAGAACAACTTATCTAAACAATTAGTTTGTTCACAATAAGGGTGTTGATATGATGTTGGGTTGTTGAGAAGAAGAAAATAAGAAACATTTACATTTATGAATAAGAACGAAAATGTTTAAATGCATTTGATTAGATGATGTGCATAAATTTTAGTGGTACAAGAAATTGTAAAAGCAGTTTTAAAGTTATTAGAAGCAATAAGGGTTTGATCATTTTTTTTACTTTGCCTTAATATTTGCCTTTGATGTGGCTAATGAGTGGGAGATGTTCCATGTAGGGTACTCAAAATAGCTAGGAAATTCTGTTTGTTACTAAATTACAATAATTATATCATCAAATATCATTTGTATTGTGCTTTTCCTGGATGTTCATTTTGGATTTCATAGACAATTTTATATGGTGTCAAATAACTTATTGTGAATAAAAATATGTTTAAATTTGCTTATTATTTGAGTTTGTGATGACCCTAAAATAGTTGTCTTCATATGTGTGCTTTGAGGTGGTTGCTATTTGTTTCCTTAATCAAGGTCAAGATTAATTGTATTTAGTTGACTTCTTTCTCAGTTTTAGCGAATGAAATCATTAGGAATCAGTTTGAATTGTTTCGATCCTGTACCAGTCATTAGAAGATAGAATCTAATAGTGATTCAGCAAGTTCCTACTGATTTATCTGATTCCGTGGTGTTTGGTTAATCTTACTAGAATCAGGAGCTTTAGGATTAGAACTTCCAACCTGAACCAAGAATATGTGATGCTACAAACCTTGTTGATATATCTGTAGTCTCAATTTATCTTTGTTTCAGCCAGAAACTGGTTCCCAGAAATCCTGTTCTGGTCATTCTTCCTAAATTTCATTTGATTCCATGTTTCAATGTAAACATAGTTTGTGCAATATTTATTGTTGATTTTGCAATATGCTTTATTATTTATTAATCATTCTTATTTGTATAAACCTTTTGTTGACCCAAGCATATGCATGTTCTAATTAGAAAATATTGATACCATGGTCTTTTAATAATTAATAACATGGTCTTTCCATGATTGCTAAGGCATCTTTATGATTAATCTTTAAGACTTGTCCAAGTTGCTATTTTTCAACCCTTTCTCTCTATCCTTTCATAAGTGAAGTGGAGTTCTACTGGTTTCAACATTATTTGTAGTTCTTTACCGTACCAACAAAGAATAGCAGATTTAGTCAATTTGGATCAGCACCATTTTTAACAGTTTTATGAATCCTACTGAGGCACAAAACCATCTGACTTGGACTGATTCCGGTAGGTTGGGATCAACTGAGGCACAAAACCATGGCTCTATCATCTTTTGAGTTAATTCATCTGAGCCATTTTCATTGAATAGATAAGATATATATAATATAACTAATTAGATTTTGATGAAATATATTGGTCAATAAAAAAGAAATCTACTTAAAGTAGGATTTTTTAGGAGATAACCTAGATGGGAGGAACTCTCCTAATTATTTATTCTAGACCCTATGCTAATGCCTATAAATAGACAGGATATCTATAGACTGAACATAAGATGAAATAAAAAGGTTATCTCAATTAAGGATTACAGTCTTTCCCTCGACTCTCGACTCTTCTCCCTAACCATCAATCTAAGATAGGAATGGAGGAGAATGATCTAATTCCTTGATTTATAGTGATCTTGGATTAAAGACGGTGTCTTTGCGGATCAAACAGATATCTCTTTTCAGATGGCATCAAAAGGTATGCATCATTAAACCAGATCTAATTATTTGATTTCAATCCTGATATAAAAGATTATTTCCGTATTTAATACAGCATATTACAGATTTTATGATTACAATTAATATCAGAGCCTAGGTTCTTGAGATCAAATACATTAGATCTATTATTTTATTTATGATGCATGAATGATACCTATTCTCCAATGATCGCGAAGCAGCAATGGTCGTCATCAACCTTGCTGCATATAGCTAGCAATTCTATTGCGCTGGGAAGCGTGCATGCTATAGCGCAACAGGCAACAGAACCCGCGTCCATGAAGTGGCCGCGTGTGTGCAGGAGCCGCATCTAAGCGGTAGCCATGCGCGGGCATAGGCCACTTCCAAGCAGCAGCTGCGTGCGGGTTGGCCGTGCTCAAGCGGCGACCGCACGAGAGCAGACAACTGCCCAAGCGGCAGTCGTGCACCGACGGCGATCGTGCTAGGGTAGGCCATGCACCGGCGGTAGCCACGCGGGATAGGAACCGCCGCAGCGGCCGCACACGAGTAGAGGCGGCCCCACGATAGCAATGCCACACGCGGGCAGGAACCGCCGCAGCGGTTGCATGCGAGCAGAGGCAGCCCCGCGGTGCTAGCGGCAAGGCCGCACACGAGCAATGGCAACGCCACACGTAAATTATTATTTTGGAATATTTATGATTTTGCCCTTGAGGCTAGGTTTTGTCAAATTATAGTTCTGCCCTTTACAAATTTCATAATTATGATTTATGTCCTATTAAATATTTATAGTTTTACCCTTATGAAATTGAGAATTCTAATTTATATTCTCAATTGCAAAATTGATAAATATGATTCATTATAATTATGATTGAATTTAATCATGATTATATTTTGACTATTTGATTGGAATTAATCTTTGATTTAAAAAAACTATAAATTACAATTTAGTTTTATAGTTTTCTCTTATAAATTATTGATTATATTTTTTACATGTGGTAAATAAAATCTAATTATTGTTCTTAGATATACATTTGGTTATTCATATATATATATATATATATATATATATATATATATATATATATATATATATATATATATATATATATATTTATATATTTATTTATTTATTTATTTATTTAAAATTATGAAATAATATTTATCTTTCACATAAAGGCATGATTTATATGTTATCATGATTATCATATGAGTTTTTTTTTTTGCTAATTAATATTCAATAATTATTATGATTATTATTTTATTATTGAATTGCTTAGTATAAATTAAATTTAAAAAATTTAATGAATATTATTTGTAACTCATCTTCCTAAGTTTTATCTAACTTATAACTTATAGCTACCAAAGTGGCCTCGGATGATAGGTTTTTGTAATGTGAATTATAATAAAAATTTTATCATTTATAAGATATTTTAAATTATATTTTATATTATTATATTGTTCTTGTAGCCACCTAAGTGACCTAGACTAATAACTTATAAAATACTATTAAAGAATTAGTCCTAAATGATATTAAGGAAATAATATTTACAATGACACAGGAGATTTAGATAATCCCAAAGGAGAATCTACTTCAGTTTGGATATCCTTATAGTTTAGGATTGTATTCCCAAATGTAACAATACTATTCCACAAGGATAATATCAGTCCTCCGTAAATGATCTTGAGTGAACACTAGATATGTCAATATTTCACCCAAAGGTATAATATAGATGATATCAATAGTTCATTAAATTTTTGACAAACTCAAAGCATTAATTTTATTTTATATTTTACAGTGGTACTTCCATCAATACATTCATATGCTTCTAGTGTCCCTATACTCTCTAGATCAAATTATTCGGAATGGTTAGAGCATATGCAATTTATACTGGGTGTATTAGATCTTAATTTAGCATTACTTGTTAAAAAGCCTTGACACGGGAGTGTCTAATTTGCTACAATCTACTCATATAGACCTTGCTGATGTTATGGTATATTTTTTAGCCTACATTGTTGCCTCATAGTTTTCAACTCGGTACACTTAATTATGACAGCTCATGAGCATATTCCCTATACAAAGATAAAGCTTTTTCAAGGTGCTTTTCTTCCTGATCAAGGAATGCATTAAAGAAGTTGGTTACCAACTGTAAAACACTTAATTTTGAAATTCCCTATGCATGAAGGGTTATTTCATGCACTAGTACTTATTTTGGTATTTAGGGGTTAGAAAGGATTTTAGAAACCGATGATATTGGTAGAAGCTCTCTTGGAGTGCTCTCTTAAACGCTGTATCTCTTAGATGCATCCTTGAGTGGCGAGTCTTTTGCTTTCAGTTCGATATCCTTGTTTATTATCCTTAGGATGGTGATCTTTATGTATCTCTTCATGATTTTAAACATTGGTTGTGAGCTATTTTTCGTTTTTATCAAAGTTGCTTCATGAGTTCACTCCTTTTCTGTTTAGAAAACTCATTCTAGTAAATATGATTGCACTATCAACTTTTCTTGTGAATTCATTCATTTTCTATCCGAAAAAATTATGCCATCAGTTTTCTTTGGAAATCTATTCTACTTTACGCCCCCGCCCGCCCCCCCCCCCCCCCCATTCTACATCAAACCGGTGTATCAGTTTGGTATCAGAGCTAAAGGCTAGAGATCATGGCAAGGCGGAATGGAAAAGATATAGTTGGTGAAGGTAGTTGCCATGAAGATGATGCTGAGTCATTGAGGCTATAATTACGAAGATTGTTGCGTAGTCTACAAGAAAAAAATGAAATAATCAAAGAACTTCAAAGTAGACACAACTAGCATGAAAATGATGTCCATGAAATTACTTCTGATGATGATACACTTTCTCGTCCAAGGGAGTCAAGAAGATTTCGAGCAAGACATGGTGTCCAAGACGAGTGGTAGAACAAATACAACCCAAGATTGGATATTCAAGATTTTGAAGGAAAAAAAAACGTTAATGACTTTATCGATTGGCTTAATACTATAGAAAGATTTTTTTATTTTCATGAACCACCAGAACAAAAAAGGTAAAACTTGTGGCACTCAAACTCAAATGAAATACATCTTTTTGGTGGAAAATATGAAGAAACAAAGAGAACATGAGGGGAAGAGTAAAATCGTGACATGGGAGAAAATGAAAAGGGAGTTGAAAAGAAAATATTTACCTCACAATTATAGGCAAGAGATCTTTCTCAAAATCCGTGATTTCAAGCAAAAAGATCTTAGTATGGAGGAGTACACTATAGAATTCGATAATTCAATGTTAAAATGAGAGCTTGTGGAACTAGAAGAGCAAATCATTGTAAGATATTTAGGAGGTCTGAAATACGAGATTGCTAAAGTGGTTCAACTACAACTATATCGGTCTTTAAATGATGTGAGTAAGCTGACATTAAAAGTTGAAAAGCAATATAAGTTTGAAAAGAGTTCTCGATATGGTTCAAAAGAAGGATATACAAAAGGAGGAAATTCCAACCCTACTGTCCAAAGCAAGATCATATCGAAGGTGCAAGAAAAGGGTGAAGAATATGCTGGTAGTAAAAAAATACCTAATTCTTCTACCTCAAGTGGTTGAAAATGCTTCAAATGTCATGGTTTTTGGCATATTACTTCAGATTGTCCAAATAGGAGAATTATAACTTTGGTTGAAGATCATAGTGATGGAGAAGATGAAGCCAACGACAAACCAAAATATGATGAAGATGAGGAAGAGATTACTCATGCAGATCATGGTTTATCTATTGTATTATGACATAGCTTACAAGTGTCTTATGTGGTCGAGGATGAAAGTTGAGTGAGAAAAAACATGTTTCACACTAAATGCACTTCTCTTGGCAAGGTGTGCTTGGTAATCATCGACAGCGGCAGCTTTAAGAATGTGGTATCTTTGGAGATGGTGCAGAAGCTAAAGTTGGACATAATCTCTCATCCACATCTGTACCAATTATGTTAGTTGCAAAAAGAAAATAACATCAAGGTAACTAAAAGATGTTTAATTTTGTTTTCTATTAGCAAATATTATAAAGATGAAGTATGGTATAATGTTGCTCCTATGGACGCTTGTCATTTGCTATTAGGAAGACCTTGGCATTATGATAGAAGGGTGTTGTATGACAGCTACAAACATACTTATTCTTTTAAGGTGAATAAAAAGAAGATTATCTTAGCTCCATTACAACCTTCCGAAATCAGTGCACCAAAGAAGGAAGTTAATGCTTTTATGTCTTATGATGAATGCAAAGGTGAATTAGACAAGGGTGGTCATGTTTTGGCCCTAATGGTAGTAGAGGAGAACAAACAACATAAAGAGACACCGATAATCATGAAACCAATCCTAGAGGAATTTCAAGATATTATACCAAAAGAGATTCCATATGGCCTTCCACCTTTGAGAGACATCCAATATCACATTGATCTTATTCCCGGGACTATTTTACCTAATAAAGCAGCATACAGAATGAGTTACAAGGAGCATAAAGAACTTCAAAATCAAGTTGATGAATTAGGGAAAAGAGGGTTAATTAGGGAGAGCATGAGTCCTTATGCGGTTCCAACCTTGTTGGTGCCTAAGAAGGATGGTTCTTGGAGAATGTGTGTGGATAGCCACACTATCAACAAAATCACAGTGGATTATCATTTTTCCATTTCAAGGTTAGATGATTTACTTGATCAATTATATGGTGCTTCTATTTTCTCTAAAATTGATTTGAGGAGTGGCTATCACCAAATAAGAATGAGGCCTGAAAGTGAGTGAAAAATAGTATTTAAAACTAGAGAAGACTTATATGAATGGTTGGTTATGCCATTTGGGTTATCTAATGCTCCTAGCACTTTCATGAGATTTATGAATCGTATAGTTAAGCCATACATTGGAATATTTATTGTAGTTTACTTTGATGATATATTGGTATACAGTAAGACTAAAGAAGAGCATATGACTCCTCTTAAAGAGATCTTTTTTTATTTTGAGACAACAAAAGCTTTATACTAATATGAAGAAGTGTGATTGTTTTACTCATAGTGTGGTATTTTTGGGGTATGTTGTTTTAAAAAATAAAATTATAATGGATCAAAGAAAGGTAGAAGCTATTCTCAATTAGCCAACATCTGCTTCATTGCATGATGTGAGGAGTTTCTATGGCTCAACTTCCTTTTACAGAAGATTCAATAAGGGTTTCAACTCTATTGTTGCTCCAATCACCGAATGCCTAAAATGTGATAAATTCAAATAGACTAGTGAGGCTAATGATGCTTTTGAGCTTTTAAAAAGAAATATGACCGAAGCTCCTATCTTAGTTCTACTAAATTTTAATAATGTGTTCAAGATTGAATGTGACGCCTCTAATGTAGGAATTGGTGCTGGTTTGAGTCAAGACAGAAAGCCTATTACCTTTTTTAGTGAGTAGCTGAATGATACAAGAAGGAAATATTTTACCTATGATAAGGAGTTTTATGTCATTTATCGAGCTTTATCTCACTAGAGTCAATATCTTCTTGCAAAGCCATTTGTCCTATATTATGATCTTGAGGCTTTAAAGTTCATTAATCAGCAGCATAAGCTAAACAAGAGGCATGCAGTTTGGGTAGAGTTTTTGTAATCTTATAACTTTACAATCAAGTACAAATTTGGTGTTCAAAATGTAGTTGCTGACGCATTGAGTAGAAAGCATTCTTTATTATCAATAATGGAAGTCAAAGTGGTTGGATTTGAGACGTTCAAAGATTTATATAATAATGATGTAGATTTCAGCTCAATATGACATAATTGCAAATCAGGTTCCTTTCAATAATTTTTTATCTTTGATAGTTTTCTTTTTCAAACTAATGCCTTATGTGTTCCATCTTGTTCTTTGAGATAAGTAATTCTAGCTGAAGCTCATGGTGGTGTTTTGGGAGGATATTTTGGTAGGACAAGACTCTAGGTCTTATTCAATTAAATTTCTATTGGCTTAAGATATTCAGAGATGTGGAGAGACATGTGAAGCAATGCCGAGTGTGTCATTTGGCAAAAATAAGAAGTCAAAATTTTAGTTTGTATACTCCATTGCTAGTGCCAAATGCTCCATGGGAGGATACGAGTTTTGATTTCATTTTGGGACTGCCAAGAACTCAATGGAATAAGGATTCTATCATGGTTGTTGTTGATAGATTTTCAAAAATGTCTTACTTTGTTCTCTGCAATAAATCGAATGATGCATCTCATATTGCAGATTTATATTTTAAGGAGATTGTTAAATTGCATGGTATTCCAAGAACTATGATGTCTGATCAAGATTCAAAATTTCTTAGTCAATTTTTTAGAACTCTTTAGAGGAAGTTGGGTACTTCTTTAAATTTCAGTAGCTCTTATCATCCATAGACTGATGGGCAAACTGAGATAATAAATAGAAGTTTGGGAAACTTAGAAGCTATGTTAGCAAGAACATTAAGCAATGAGATCTTATTCTTCAACAAATTGAGTTTGCTTCAATTGATCCATACATCATAGTATTGATAAGAGTCCTTTTGAGGTTGTTTATGGCGCTAATCCTAGTGGGAGTGAAAAATCTCGAAGGATCAACTTTGATTTTAAGGAAATTCAGGTTAATTATCCCATATCATCTCCTATTCAAGAAATTGTTGTTCCACAAATCAATGAAAGTATTAACGAGGGTGAACAATAAAATAACATCGAAGAACTCTCACATGATGTTGATGTCGTCGCTGATAATCTTGTAGAACAATCATAATTGGCAGCTTTGAGAAGATTTTAAAGTAAATGGAAACATACTATTTCTGATGATTATATTGTATATCTACAAGAATCAAAATACGATATAGGAATAAAAAGAGACCCCTTATCGTTTTCATAAGCCATAAAAATCAATGATTCTGAAAAATGGTATGATGTAATGAAAGAAGAGTTAAAATCAATAGTCCAAAATATATTTGGGAACTCATTGAATTGTCCAATAATTGTAAAAGAGTTGATTGTAAATGGGTTTTTAAGATAAAACGTGACTCAACGGGCAATATCGAACGATATAAAGCCAGACTTGTAGCCAAATGTTTTTCTCAAAAAGAAGGCATCGACTATAATGAGACTTTTTCTCCAGTTTCTAGAAAGGACTCATTGAGAATTGTCATTACATTAGTAGATCATTATGATCTTGAGTTACATCATATGGATGTAAAAATAGCATTTCTAAATGGGAATATGGATGAGGAAATCTATATGGAACAACTTGAAGGATTCATAGAAAAAGGAAAAAGAAAGTTGGGCTTGTAAACTTAAGAAATCCATTTATGGCCTTAAACAAGTTTCTAGACAATGGTATATAAAGCTTCAAGATACCATTACTTCCTTCGGATTTAAGGAAAACACTATTTATCAATTCATATATTTGAAGATAAGTGGGAGCAAGTTTATTATATTGGTCTTATATATGGATGATATTTTACTTACCAGTAGTGATCTTGGTTTATTACACGAAACCAAGATATTTCTCAACAAGAACTTTAAGATGGTTGATATGAATGAGGTAGTCTATGTTATTAGCATTGAGATATTCAGAGATATATCTCAAGGATTATTAGGATTGTCTCAAAAAGAATATATTAATCGTATCTTGGAGAGATTTAATATGTAGCTTTGCTCAGCCAATGATATATCTATTACTAAAGGTGAAAAATTCAATCAAAACCAGTACTAAAAAAATGACTTAGAAAAGAATCAAATGAAGAATATTCCTTATGGATGCGTAGTTGGAAATCTATTATATGCTCAAACCTGTACAAGACTAGATATCAGTTTTGTAGTTACAATGCTAGGAAGATATCAAAGCAACTTAGGATTTGATTATTGGAAAACTACAAAGAAAGAAATGAGATATCTGCAAGGGACAAAAGATTATATGCTCACATATAGGAGATCAGATCAGCTTGAAGTGACAAGATATTCAGATGCTGATTTTGCAAATTGCCTCAATAGCAAGAAGTCCACTTCAAAATTTATATTCATGTTAGTTGGTGGGGCAATTTCTTGGAAAAGGGCAAAGCAATCGCTTATTACATCATCAACAATGGAAGCTGAATTTGTGGCATGCTTTGAGGCCATAAATCAAGCTTTATAGCTACGAAATTTCATCTCAGGACTTGGTGTGGTCGACTCAATTGTCAAGCCGCTAAAAATATTTTGTGATTACAATGCAGTAGTTTTCTTCTCTAAAAATGGCAAGTACTCTAGTGGTTCTAAGCACATCGAGATAAAGTACTTAGTGGTTAGAGAAAAAGTCCAAAAATAACAAGTGTTAATTGAGAACCTGAGCACCACTATGATGATTGTTGATCCATTGACAAAAGCTTTATAGTGTAAAATATTTAAAGAACATGTTCTTAGAATGGGGCTTGTGAGTAAGTCATAAAAGATATGGTGATACATGTTTAGGTGGATGCTATTATTAATATTTTTCTTGCTTAATTAAAATTATTTATTTCTGCTATCCTATTTACATTTATGTTTATGCATATTATAGTTGAATGTAATAATATGATTGTCTTGACAAGACAAATTACAAGGGTCATTATGGACTATATTAGGAATGACTAACAATATTGTGGTACATACAAGGGAGTATGACATTAATGATATACAACCGCTATGACTTACAATGATAGTTAGACTTAATATAGTATTATTATGTTTATTTAACTTATTGACTTATTTTAAAATTCATGACCATATATAAAATGTTTTCAAAATTCTTTGGAATCCAATTAAGTAAAATTATTTTCAAATAATTTTTATTTTATTTATTTTGATTTTGAATGTCACTTTTATATCTTATCAATTAATGGGCCAAGTAGGAGAATGTTATATTTTTGTGGCCCTTTATAATTGGATAAGATATATATAATATAACTAATTAGATTTTGAAAAAATATATTGACCAATAGAAAAGAAGTCCACTTAAAGTAGGATTTTTTAGGAGATAACCTTGATGAGAGGAACTCTCCTAATTACTTATCCTATAACCTGTGCTCTTGTCTATAAATAGATAAGATCTCTAGGGACTGAACACAAGAAGAAATAGAGAGGTTATCTTAGTTGAGAGTTTATAGTCTTTCTCTCAACCCTTCTCCCTAACCATCAATCTAGGTGGTCCCCTTTTGCAAATTCATAGCGATATTTGATTAAAGACGTACCTTTGTAAATCAAACAAAGATCTAAGGTACGCATCATTAAATTAGATCTAATTATTTGATTTCAATCCTGGCATAAAAGATTGTTTTCGTATTTAATGCAGCATATTATAGATTTTATGCATAAAATCTGTAATATGTTGTATTTAAATATGAAAACAATCTTTTACGATTAAAATCAAATAATTAGATCTGGTTTAACATTGCATATCTTTTGATGTCATCTGAAAAGATATCTTTGTTTGATCTACAAAGGCACCGTCTTTAATCCAAGATCGATATGAATCTACAAAAGAAACTAGATCATTCTCCTCTCTTTCTATCTTTTCACAAGACCACCTAGATTGATGGTTAGGGAGAAGAGTTGAGGGAATGACTATAATCCCTCAACTGAGATAACCTCTCTATTTCTTCTTGTTGTTATTCAGTTCCTAGAGGTCATGTCTATTTATAGGCGAGAGCAGAGGTCTAGGATAAGTAATTAGGAGAATTCCTCCAATCAAGGTTATCTCCTAAAGAATCCTACTTTAAATGGACTTCTTTTCTATTAATCAATATATTTTATCAGAATCCAATTAGTTATATTATATATATCTTATCCAAATTATAAAGGGTCATAAAATCTAACATTCTCCCACTTGTCCCATTAATTGATAAGATATAAAAGATATATTCAAAATAAAAAATAAATAAAATATAATTATTTAAATATAATTTTACCTAATTAGATTCCAAAGAATTTTAAAAAGCATTTTATACATGGCTATGAATTTTAAAATAAGTCAATAATTCTAATAAATAAAATAATATTGTATTAAATCTAACTATCAATATGAGTCATAGCGGTTGTATATCATCAATGTCATACTCCCTTCTATGTACCACAACATTATTAGTCATTTCTAATATAGTCCATAATGACCCATTTAATTTGTCTTGTCAAGAAAATCCTATTATTAAATTCAACTATAATATACATAAATATAAATATAAATAGGATAGTAGAAATAAATAACTTTAATTAAATAAAAATAATAATCAATAATAGCATCCACCTAAACATGCATCACCATATATTTTATGATTTGCTCACAAGCCCCATTATAAGATCATGTTCTCTAAATATTTTACACTGTAAAGCTTTTGTCAATGGATTAGCAATTATCATAGTGGTGCTTAGGCTCTTAATTGACACTTATTATTTCTGGACTCTTTCACTAACCATCAAGTATTTTATCTCGATATGCTTGGAACTACTAGAGTACTTGTCATTCGAAGAGAAAAAAACTATTGCGGTTTTATCACAAAATATCTTCAGCAACCTAGCAATTGAGTCGACCACACTAAGTCCTGAGATAAAATTTCACAGCCATAAAACTTGATTTGTGACCTTAAAAATTGCCACAAATTTAACTTTCATTGTTAATGATGTAATAAGCGATTGTTTTACACTTTTCCAAGAAATTGCCCCACCAGCTAACATGAATACAAATTCTGAAGTGGACTTCTTGCTATCGAGGTAATTTACAAAATCAACATCTAAATATCCTATCACTTTAAGCTGATCTGATCTCCTATATGTGAGCATATAATCTTTCATCCCTTGCAGATATCTTATTATTTTCTTTATAATTTTTCAATGATTCATTCCTGGATTGCTTTGGTATCTTCCTAGTATTGCAACTACAAAACTGATATCTGGTCTTGTACAGGTTTGAGCATATAATAGACTTCCAACTACGCACCAATAAGGAATATTCTTCATTTAATATTTTCTAGGTCATTTTTCAGGCATTGGTTTTGACTGAATTTTTCACCTATTGTAATAGGTATATTATTGGCCGAGCAAAGCTGCATATTAAATCTCTTTAAGATACGATTAATATATCGTTTCTGAGATAATACTAATAATTCTTGATATCTATCCCTGAATATCTCAATGCCAATAACATAGGCTACCTCATTCATATCAACTATCTTAAAGTTCTTATTGAGAAATATCTTGATTTCGTGCAATAAACCAAATTCACTATTGGCAAGTAAAATATTATCCATGTATAAGACCAATATAATAATCTTGCTCTCACTTATCTTCAGATATATGCACTGATCAATAGTATTTTTCTTAAATCCAAATGAAGTAATAGTATCATGAAATTTATATACCATTATCTAGAAGCTTGTTTAAGGCTATAAATGGATTTCTTAAGTTTATAAGCTTAACTTTTTTTTTTTCCTTTTTCCATGAATCATTTATGTTGTTCCATATAGATTTCCTCATCTAGATCTCCATTCAAAAATTTTATTTTCACATCCAATGTAACTCAAGATCATAATGAGCTACTAATACCATGATGAATCGCAATGATTCCTTTCTAGAAACTGGAGAAATGGTCTCATTATAGTCGATGCCTTCTTTTTGAAAAAATCTTTTGGCCATAAGTCTGGCTTTATATCGTTTGATATTATCCGTTGAGTCACATTTTGTTTTAAAGACTCATTTACAATCAACTCATTTACTATTATTGGGCAATTTAATGAGTTCCCAAACACCATTCTGGACCATTGATTTTAACTTTTCTTTTATTGCATCATACCATTTTTCATAATTGTTTCTTTCTATGGCTTATGAAAACGATAAGGGGTCTCTTTTTATTCCTATATCATAATCTGATTCTTGTAGATATACTACATAATCATTAGAAATGACATGTTTCCTTTTCCTTTGAGATCTTCTCAAAGCTGTTAATTGTGATTGTTTTACAAGATCATCAGCGACGACATCAACATCATGTGAGAGTTTTTCGATGTTATTTTTTTCTTCACCCTTGTTAATACTCTCATTGATTTTAGGAATAATAATTTCTCGAATAGGAGATAATATAGGAGAATTAACCTACCTAAATCTCCTCAATATCAAAATTGATCCTTCGTGATTTTTCACTCCCACTAATTTCGATATTTTTTAGGAATTTTGCAATTCTACTATCGTACTATAATTAGGGTAATAAAATCTATATCCCTTGGATTTTTTTGGATAACTAATAAAATATCCAGAAATAGTTCTTGGATAAAATTTCTTTTCATGTGGATTGAATACTCTTATTTCTACAGGACATCCCCAAATATGTAAATATCTCAGACTGAGTTTCCTACCAGTCCATAACTAAAATGGAGTTGATAGAACTAACTTACTAGAAACCCTGTTCAAGATATACATAGTTGTTCTAAGAGCTTCACCCCACATCGATTTAAGTATAGAGGAATAACTCATCATGCTCCTAACCATATCCATAAGAGTACGATTTTGCCTTTCAGCAACACCATTCTACTGTGGCACACTTGGTAATACATATTGAGCACAAATACCCTATTGTTCTAGGAATCTAGGTAAATGACCAATGTTTTGACCAAATCCATCATATCTGCCATAAAATTCACCACCCCTATCAGATCTGACAATTTTAACTTTTCTATCTAATTGTCTCTCGACCTTATTTATGTACACTTCAAGAGTATCGACGGCTTGAGACTTTTGATGTATTAGATAAACATAGTCATATATAGACAGGTCATCTATAAAAGTGATGAAATACCTTTCTCCACTAAAATAAGGAATATGGAGTGGTCCGCAAATATCAGTATGAATAATCTCAAGGAGTTCTTTACTTCTTGTGGCATTTTTCTTTATATGTTTAGTTTGCTTTCCCTTAATACAATCTATACAAACATTAAAATCAATGAAGTCTAAATGTTCCAAAATATTATCCTTCATTAATCTTTCAATTCTTTCCTTAGAGATATGCCCCAATCGTCTATGCCATAATATAGAAGATCTTTCATTATTGAAACTACGTTTCAATCCAACACTTGATTATAGGGTCAATAATGTCTTTGCAAACTCAAGATCTAAATTAATTATATACAAACCATTACATAGAATTCTAGAACCAATTTTTATTTAATCATAAAATATACTGAGTTTACCATTACCAAAAGAAAGATAATATCCTAACTCATTAATTCTAGATAGAGAAACTAAATTTTTAGAAATAGTAGGAACTAACATGTGTCAACAATATCCATTAGATAACCCGTCTCTAAGCATAGACGACAAGTCCCCACTGATATCACTTTCTCTTTAAGACGATTTCCCATAATGATGAATCTTTCATGTTCTTTTAGTTTCCGAATTGAAATAAATCCCTACATATTATTGGTAATATGATTTGAAGCACCAGAATCAATCCACTAAGAGTTAGAAGGAACTTCTATAATGTTTGAGTCGAAACATATAAATGTCGAGTTAATACATTTATTTTCGAACCAAGTCTTGCATTTAGTGCAGTCCTTCTTCACATATCATTTCTTACCACAAAAGAAGAACTTTACTGTAAAGGCTTTCTTTTCATTAGTCTGTTTAACATTTCTAAACCCGACAAATTTTTTGATGGATGATGCTTCAATTTTCTTATTATCAGCTCCGTGAGTAGTAGTCATGACATTATATGAGCTTTTCTACTTTAATCTTAATTCTTTCTGAACACACATGCTAGTTAACTCATTCAAGTCTCAATTATCCTTATTTGTATTATAGTGAATCTTGAATGGGCCAAATTGAGGACGAAGGGAATTGAGAATGAACTGCACGAGGAAAGACTCATCGACATTCATGCCTAATGCTATAAGTTTTGCAGCTTTATCAGCCATAGTGAGGATGTGATCCTGAATTTCTCGAGTGCCATTATACTGAGCCATGTTAGAATCAAGAGCACTAAGAGGGGAGGGGGGGGGGATTGAATTAGTGCAGCAGAAAACTTTCGATGATTAAAACTACGTTCGTACGTTGAAATCCGATTCCGACGTAAAAGTCGTTTCATGCAGATAATAACTTTAAAAGCTTACGGAAACATATTTGAAGTAAAGTAAGGAAGGCAATTTGTAGTTAAGATAAATAGCACAAAGGAAATGCAAACCAGATTTTAGAGTGGTTCGATCAAACGTGACCTACATCCACTTTCGGCTTCCTCCTCCGACGAGGTCACTAGTGTCTACTAGAGGCCTTCCTTCAATAGACAAAGGCCAACTACCCTTTTATAATTTCACTTCTTTTGACGGGCTTAGGAGACAACCCTTACAGAATTTTCTCTCCTCTCTTGAAAGATCAAAACTTAGAAGAAAAGAGGGAGGAGAACTTCTAGCATTTACAACACTTTTGAGCTCTAAAATCACAGAGTAAGATTAAGATTTCGGTGCCCTTTCATGTAGGAAAGGGTGGGGTATATATAGGCCCCAAACTTGTTTGAATTTGGAGCTCAAAACTATCATTTCCTGGATTTCCAAGGTCCTGGCAGTACTACCTCCTGAATGGGGTGGTACAACTGCCTGGCAGCTCGGAGACTGAGCCTCTAGGCGGTATGTTAGGACTCTAGCTTGGAGAGTCCTAATTGAGAGGGACATTCATGTAAAATTGTTAGGACTCTAGCTAGGAGAGTCCTAATTGAGAGGGACATTCTGTTAGGACTCTAGCTAGGAGAGTCCTAATTGAGAGGGACATTCTGTTAGGACTCTAGTTAGGAGAGTCCTAATTGAGAGGGACATTCATGTAGGAGGTTTTTTCTTAGAGAAGAATTAGGAGTTGTAAGGGAATAGGAGTCTTGAGTAGGAGTCCTATTAGGAGTTGGTTAGAAGTACGAGTCTTAAGTAGGAGTCCTATTAGGAGTTAGGGTTTAGAAGCCCTATAAATAGCCATGTATTCCTCCTCTTTTCTCAAGCAATAGATGAATCTTTTCTGCAGCCTTTGAGCAGCAACTTGGAGGGAGGAACCCCTATAGAGTTCCAAGGAGGCCGATCCCCTAAAGAGATCAACCCCAAGTTTAGAATCTGCAAGGGTTCTATCACCTGGTATCAGAGCAGCGTTCTTGGCGTCTCGCTGCCCTTTCACAGCCATCCATCAACCCTCCACAACCATCCAAAGCAATTCCCATAATTGCTTAAAAGATCGTCACCGAATTCCGCCATCATCTCCACCACCACGGATCATCCTTTGATCTCCCCGTGAATTGCAACAGGTTCTGGTTTCCTACCTTACTGCTGCTGCAATTTAGTTATCCTTATTCGAAAATCCAAAAAAAAAAAAAAATCGTTCCTATATTGCTGCATAAACTTTTCGTCACAAAGTTTTCATCTCTACGACGAAAGATATATTGCAGAATTCCAGCCGCATATCACCATCTGTTTGATCTTGCTACTGTGCTTTTTCTATCCAAATTTCTACGAATTTTTTATGACATCTTTGACACTTCTTAACAGTGGATTTCCCTTTGGTTTCATCAAAAAATTCTCAATATAAACTACTGATCTTTTATGTCCAATCTGCTGCACTTGAATTGCAGAATTCAAGCCGCATAGCACCATCTGTTTGATCTTGCTACTGTGCTTTTTCTATCCCATTTTCTACGAAATTTTTATGACATCTTTGACACTTCCTAACAGTAGATTTCCCTTTGGTTTCATCGAAAAATTCTCAATATAAACTACTGATCTTTTATGTCCAATCTGCTACACTTGAAAATCTATGCTGCAGAAAATTTCAACTGCATATCGTTGCCTTAACCCATCTATTTGCAATCTTTTTTGAATGAAATTTCTTATAGACTTCATATATCATCTTGGCTTCCATCTAAGATTGATCTATTAAGAAATTCATCTCTAAAAACGATTTTATGTTGCTGCAAATTTTCATCGTAACCCGCTGAAATTTTTCGACGATAATTCTGCAATTCCAACTTGCACCAATTTCTTTGCTGTTATACTGCCGAAATTTTTTTGATTAAATTAGATATCCTTGCTGTCATATAAACTGTGATTTTGCTATCAATTCCCTCCTCAATTCTCTTAAGTTTTTGGTGGAAATTACGTCGAGAAACCGTTGTTTCTTCGACGACAATTCTACTCTTACAAGACAGCACATACTTGCTGCAACTTCCACGGATTTCTGTCAAACCTTTGCTACCATCTACCACAGATCCAAAACTTTCATCCAGAGCCCTAAAACTCTACCAAACCACACCCTCAAACTGCACCCAAAACAGCCACAAAACAAGCCTAAACCGTAGCCTACATCCACCAATCCACCAACACTTTCGACCATCACTTCTCTCAACCTATACATGCCTTTAACCCAACAGCAAAAGAGAGATCTTAACATCATTGATTTGGGGCCATATACTATGGCATCTAAGGAGGCAATCAATGCTAAATTCGAAGCCTTGGAGGCGCGAATGGAGGATAAGATTCAGACGCTCTTTACCGAACTCAGATTGGGCCGACCACTAAGCCCGAAGAAATCATATCAAGGAGAGAGCTTTGCCCAATCACACCAAGCCCGAAGAGATGACTTCCAAGAGAGGGGAAGCTCTATGACCAACCCCAACTATCCATGCATGAGAGTGGACTTCCCTAGATGGGAAGAAGGAGACCCGATTGGTTGGATTTCGCATGCGGAGCGATATTTTCGGTACCACAAAACCGCGGATGTATCTATGGTGAAAATTGCAGCTATACATCTTGAAGGGGATGCTATTCAATGGTTTGACTGGTTTGAACATACTTATGGAGTCCTTTCATGGCGACAATTCAAAGAAGAACTGCTGATTCGCTTCAGACCAACCGATTACGAGAATATTGACAAACAACTAGCAAAGATCCGACAAACCTCCACCATTCAGGAGTACCAAACCAGGTTTGAAAGGTTATCTAATCAAAATCATGATTGGTCTCAAAAACAGCTATTGAGGACCTTCATTGAGGGCTTGAAGCCGGAGATCCGAGGAGAAGTTAAAGCGCGACAACCGTATACGCTTATGGCAGCCATCTCTTTCGCACGACATCAAGAGGAGCAATTGAACCATGAAGCTCGGAGGACTAGGGTCACTCCTCAACCAGTAATATTGAAGCCCTCAGCCCCCCCTACTGTCGACCAAGTCCCTGCACCAAAGAGGTTAACAGGAGAAGAGCTTCGGGAGCGATATGCGAAGGGGTTATGTTGGCATTGTGACGAGCCGTGGAGCCGTGAGCATCGCTGCAGTAAAGGAGGACTTCTTATGATTGAACCGATAGAAGAAGAGGTCATTGAACATCCAAAAGAGAGCTTTGAATATGAAGAAGAAGATGCAGAAGAAGAGCCACAATCGACCGAAGTTACGGTACATACACTAGCTAGCTACTCAAACCCGCAAACGATGAAAATTGGAGGCCTTCTCAAACAACAACCAATCACTGTTCTCATCGACACGGGCAGTACTACTAACTTCCTAAATAGTAAGCTTGCTGTTCAGATATCATTACCTATCGAGAATCGCTGCAAGTTTGATGTTAAGGTCGCCGACGGACGGATTTTGAATTGTGATCATAGGCGCTTGCAGGAGAAACTATTGCTGCAGGACCAAGAGATAATTGCAGATTTCTTCCTTCTCCCTCTTAACAATCATGAGGCCATGCTCAGAATTAAATGGTTGACGACATTAGGTGATATTTCCTGGAATTTTATGAAACTAATTATGAAATTTTACAGTAAGGAGAAACAGGTGACATTGCACGGGAAACGTGGGGGCGACATAACAACGATTTGCACACAACAAATGGAGAATGTTTTGCATAAAGCATGCAGCGGCTTTTTGGTACAACTTGAGCAGCAAACTAAGGGAGAGCTAACAGAATTTGAAGATCCAAATCTACTTCCTTTGCTTGCTGAATTTTCAAATATATTTGACGAACCGCGCAACCTACCTCTTACCTGTCGGCATGATCATTGTATAATGATTCTTCCAGGAAAATCTTCAGCAAATGCTCAGCCATATCAGTATCCACATCTCCAGAAGGATGAAATAGAAAGGATTATAAAAGAGATGCTCGAAACAGGAGTTATTCGGCCAAGTTGCAACCTCTACTCTTCGCCGGTGCTACTTGTATGCAAGAAGGACGGAACAAGGCGAATATGTGTTGATTACCGAGCTCTCAATGGCATAATCATCAAGGACAAATACTTTATTCAAATAGTAGATGAATTGCTAGATGAAAGGGAGCACAAATCTTTACAAAGCTGGACCTTTGATCCGGGTATCATCAAATACGAGCATGCGAAGAAGACATACGGAAAACCACCTTTTGAACACACAACAACCACAAATTTTTGCTTTCTTCAACAAAAGGTGGAATATCTTGGGCATATCATATCAGAGGAAGGTGTGGCAGTGGACCCCTTCAAAATTGGAGCAATGCAAAACTGGCCGACCTCGAGAAACATAAAATTGCTACATGGCTTTCTGGGTTTAACAGGCTACTACCGCAAGTTCGTGAAAAACTATGGAAAGATCAGTGCACCACTTACTTCCTTACTAGAAAAAAATGTCTTCCAATGGTTGGACAGAGCCTCCGCTGCCTTCGACAAACTTAAGGCAGCCATGACGACGACGTCGGTGCTAACACTACCAGATTTCAACCGACCCTTCATTATTGAGGCCGACACATCTGGAGTCAGAATTGGAGCCATTCTCATGCAAGATGGTCGACCACTCGCATACACTAGCAAAACATTATCTCCCTCTGATCAAAATATGTCAACATATGATAAGGAGATGCTCGCCATTGTGCGTGCAGCAACGAGGTGGAGATTGTACTTGATCAGGCGATACTTTCAAATCAAGACCGACCATAAAAGCCTAAAATATCTCTTGGAACAGAAGATATCTTCCCCCGAGCAGCAAAAATGGGTAACAAAACTTCTTGGATTTGATTTTGAAATAACTTACAAAAAGGGGAAAGAGAATGTTCTTGCAGATGCGCTTTCGCAGCTACCCGAGCAAGTTGAAGTTTCGACCGTTTCACTTTCGACCAGCGACTTCCTTGAGGATATTAAGATGGAATGGCAAGAAGATTCAGATACTAGTAAGATTATAAAAAAATTGGAGGAAGCACCAAGCCCCATGGCTCATTACAATTGGGACTCAAAAGAATTACACTATAAGGGACGCATTGTGCTTGTGACAAATTCTACTTGCATCTTCAATAGCAGATTTTGGACAAAGTTATTCTATATGCAGGGTACTAAATTGAAAAGGAGTACGACATATCACCCACAAACCAACAGCCAACCGGAAGTTTTAAACAGGTGCTTGGAGACAGCCCAAAGCCACCCACCAAATATGACTACCCAAAGAGAACTCCAGACCCAGCCAAGTGCCATTATTGATCGACGGATCGTGACTCGACGACGACGACCCACTAATGAAGTGCTAATACAGTGGGCGAACCTACCAAAAGAAGATGCCACTTGGGAGAACTATGACGACTTGAAGATCAAATTCCCAGAATTCATGAATCATCAGCCTCGAGGACAAGGCTGATTTAAAGAGGGCGGGTCTGTTAGGACTCTAGCTTGGAGAGTCCTAATTGAGAGGGACATTCATGTAAAAATGTTAGGACTCTAGCTAGGAGAGTCCTAATTGAGAGGGACATTCTGTTAGGACTCTAGCTAGGAGAGTCCTAATTGAGAGGGACATTCTGTTAGGACTCTAGTTAGGAGAGTCCTAATTGAGAGGGACATTCATGTAGGAGGTTTTTTCTTAGAGAAGAATTAGGAGTTGTAAGGGAATAGGAGTCTTGAGTAGGAGTCCTATTAGGAGTTGGTTAGAAGTACGAGTCTTAAGTAGGAGTCCTATTAGGAGTTAGGGTTTAGAAGCCCTATAAATAGCCATGTATTCCTCCTCTTTTCTCAAGCAATAGATGAATCTTTTCTGCAGCCTTTGAGCAGCAACTTGGAGGGAGGAACCCCTATAGAGTTCCAAGGAGGCCGATCCCCTAAAGAGATCAACCCCAAGTTTAGAATCTGCAAGGGTTCTAACACGGTACCACCGCTTGACAGGGGCGGTTGGACCACCCAGTCTCGCTCGGAGACTAAGCCCAGGCGGTGCCACCACCTGACCTAGGTGGTTGCACCGCCCAGCTTTCCTGGGAGACCATCTCTTGGGCGGTGCCACCGCTTGGCAAAAATTCTGGTCTCAATGGGTTGATCCATTCGGCCCAATTTGGGTCTATCAAGGGCCCAATTGCCCCCAAATTAAGTTAATGGGATCATCTCTCATTCCTAACTTAATTGACATGCTAACTACGATATTTCTTAAGACATTTACTGCAACTTGCTCCGGTGTGTCAATCGCTTCTTCCGACGAGCTTCCGGCGAACTTTCGGCGAACATCCGATGAACCTTCGGCGATGCTCTGGCGGACTTCTGGCAAACTCCTGGACTTGTGACGATCCACTTGGCTGTTAGGATCGAGAGCACTAAGAGGGGGGGGGGGGGGGTGAATTAGTGCAGCGGAAATCTTACAGCGATTAAAACCAAAATCTGCGTTCGTTCAATAAAAACTATTATGATGCAAAAGTTAATTCTCAGTTTGTATCTAAGTGCAGTTTGCGTCTAAGCGCAGATTGCGTCTAAGCGCAGTTTGCGTCTAAACACAGTTTGCGTCTAAACACAGTTTGCGTCTAAGCGTAGTTTGCGTCTAAACACAGTTTGCGTCTAAGCGCAGTTTACGTCTAAACGCAGTTTACGTCTAAACGCAGTTTGCGTCTAAACGCAGTTTGCGTCTAAGCACAGTTTACGTCTAAACGCAGTTTGCGTCTAAACGCAGTTTGCGTCTAAGCACAGTTTACGTCTAAACGCAGTTTGCGTCTAAACGCAGTTTGCGTCTAAACGCAGTTTGCGTCTAAATGCAGATGACAGTTTACAGTTCTAAATGAAATCAAGACGTAAACGTAAACTACACAGAACCTTGTTCGTAAAAGCGCAGAAGACAGTTTGCAGTTGTAAATGAAATCAAGACGTAAACGTAAACTGCACAGAACCTTGTCCGTAAAAAAAAGCGCAGAAGACAGTTTGCAATTGTAAGTGAAATCAAGACGTAAACGTAAACTGCACAGAACTCATTTGTAAAAGCGCAGAGAGATAGTTTGCAGTTTGTAGATGGAATCAAGACGTAAACGTAAACTGCACATAATTCGTTCGTAAAAGCGCAGAGAGCAGTTTGCAGTTTGTAAATGGAATTAAGACGTGAACGTAAACTGCACAGAACTCGTTCGTAAAATTGCAGAGAGCAGTAGCTATGTAGGAGGTTTGCAGTAATAATAAAGTGCTCAAAATAAACGCAAACTAGAGATTTAGAGTGGTTCGGTCAGTCTTGACCTACTCCACTTTTGGCTTCCTCCACCGATGAGGTTACCGACGTCAACTAGAGGCCTTCCTTCAATAGGCGAAGGCCAACTACCCTCTTACAGATTCACTCCTTTTGACGGGCTTAGGAGACAACCCTTACAGATGTTTTCTCTCCTCTCTTTACAACTCAAACTTGAAGAACAGAAGGAGGAGGAAAAACTAGCAGTTTTGAGCTCTAAGAACCACTGAAAAGATCAAGATTTCGGGTAAGTTCTTTCTCTTTTCAGTGCTGAATGGGTGGGGTATTTATAGGCCCCAACCCAATTCAAATTTGGAGCTCAAAACGATCAAATCCCGGAATTCCGGGATCAGGCGGTTGCACCTCTTGACTGGAGAGGTTGCACCGCCTGGCAGAGCTCGAAGACCGAGCTCAGGCGGTGCCACCTCTCTGTCAGGGAGGTTGCACTGCCCAGTCTTGCTCGAAGACTGAGCTCAGGCGGTGCCACCTCTCTGTTAGGGAAGTTGCACCGCCCAGTCTTGCTCGAAGACTGAGCTCAGGCGGTGCCACCTCCCGGCTAGGGAGGTTGCACCACCCAGTCTCGCTGGGAGGCTTAGCCCAGGCGGTGCCACCTCCTGGCCTAGGCGGTTGCACCTCCTGGTGCAATCAGGGTCCGAATGGTTAGCTCCATTCGGCCCAATTTCAGTCTTTCAGGGGCCCAATTGCCCCAAGATTAAGCTAATGGGATCACCTCCCATTTTCCAACTTAATCAACGTGCTAACTATGATTAGATCTAAGACAATTTCTGCAGCTTTGCTTCGGTGCGTCAATCGCTTCTTCCGGCGAGTTTCCGGCGAACTTCCGTCGATCATCCGATGAACCCTCGGTGATGCTCCTGCGGACTTCCGGCAAACTCCTGGACTTTGCGACGATCCACTTGGCAAGTTCCGACGAGCTTCGCTTGGCAAGCTTCTGGACTTCTCGGATCTGTTCTCGCAGAACCTCCGACGACCGTCCGAACTTCCGTCGAACTCTCGAACTCCCAACGTGATCATGAACTTGACTCCGACGCAACTCCTACTACTTGTCTATCTTCAATCGTAGTTAATCCTGCACACTCAAAACAAAAACTTCGATCGAGACAATTAATCCTAAGCAATTAACCAAGTTGTCCGGCATGTCATTGGTCCCTCGACGCTTCGTCCGATTCTTCGGCGCATCGTCCTTTCTTGCAGCCTATTGCCCAATCGGCCAGTTGACTCCGCAACTCCGATATCCTTGGCACAATACCCGCTCTTCTTGGCCCGATGCCCGAGTCCACGACCCGAAGCCTTCTGTCGATACGTCGACCGATCCACCGGCCCGACGTCCAATCTTCTGACATGTTCCTCCGGCACAACATGATGTTCCTGCTTTAATTGTCTCATCCTGATCGAAGCTCCCTGCATCACTCAAAACGCAGATTAAATCATAAACATATATCAAGGAGTTTCATCATCAAAATACGAGATTCAACATTGGCGAGTTCCGACGAGCTTCTTTGGCAAGCTCTTGGACTTTTCGGATTTGTTCCCGTAGAACCTCCGACGACCATCCGGACTTCCATCGAACTCTCGAACTCCCAACATGATCATAGTCTTGACTCTGGTGCAACTCCTGCTGTATGTCTTACTTCCATCGTAGTTAATCCTGCACATGTAAAACAAAACTTCGATCGAGATAATTAATCCTAAGTAATTAACCAAGTTGTCTGGCATGTCATTGGTCCCTCGATGCTTTGTCTGATTCTTCGGCGCATCGTCCTCTCCTGCGGTCTATTGCCCAATCGGCCAGTTAACTCCGCAACTTTGATATCCTTGGCGCAATACCCACTCTTCTTGGCCCGATGCCCGAATCCACGGCCCGAATCCTTCTATCGATACATCGACCGATCCATCGGCCCGATGTCCAATCTTCTAACATGTTCCTCCGGCCCAACATGATTTTTCCTTCTTTAATTGTCTCATCCTGATCGAAGCATCCTACGTCACTCAAAGTATAAATTAAAACATAAACACAATTATCAATTGGTTTCATCATCAAAATATGAGATTCAACAATCTCCACCTTTTTTATGATGACAACCAATTGATGACGGAGTTAAACTTAACTCCCAGAGTTTAAACAAACTCCCCCTATCAATATGCCATATTGATAGAACCTTGAATTCAAACTGAATTCAAGTCGTTGCAATATTCATCATGAATACTTGCAACACGTCATCATGAACTTATGTATAAACTTATGCATAACATCATACTTCTTCCCCTTTGTCATCAACAAAAAGGAGAAGTCCAACTATTCTTGTGTTTGGAATATAGGTTCAACTCATTGCATGAAAAACATAGTATCAAATTTTATCATCATGCAATCTAGCAATTAAAGATGTGCAAGTTTAGCATGTTTGCTTTTCATGAGATAGCAACTGTTTGTTTCTCTTTAGACTACAAGTTAGCAATTTTTACGATATGCAAGTTTTCCTACATACAAGCTAGCAAAGATTTCGAAAGCTAATGCAAGATAGCTTTCTTGTGTAAGCTCATGATTCTTGCTTCCTTTGCAATGTTTGAGCTCGCAATTTTGCTTTCGTTGCAACGTGCAAGTTTAGCATGTTTAGCATCTTGAGATAGTCAAAATAGAACATTTTTTTATTTTCTTGAGATTTTAAGCTATCCATTATCGGTGATGTTCAAGATAGCAATTTCTTCTCTTTTGAGAAGTGGAATTTTTGCTTTCGCTTTGAATTGTGCAAGCTAGCTAGTTTACCTCTTTTGATGATGTCTACGCTAGAAATTCTTGCTCCCCCTTTGTCATTGTCAAAAAGAAGGGAAGACCCTTATATCAATTTTTAGATTATGACAAATGTGAGTAATCATTCTTATTTCAAAATTTCATAATTGAGATAAACCTTGAATTCAAATTAAGGCAATTTTAATCATGATTCACATCATATGCAATACATCACATACATCATAATAAAAGGCATAAGTATTGCATGCATCATTTTAGCAACAAATCATAGCATTTTATCACATGGCAAGATATCAGCAAGTAAAATTACGATGCAAGTTCTTGATATCTTAACATGATGCAAACATGACATATGGCAATCATAGCATTTCTATCATCAATTTACCATATATTTCGATGCAAGGTTCTTTTGATATCTTAACATAATTCAAATTCAAATATGGCACTAATAGTATCAATTCATATATTTCTCCCCCTTTGTCATCAACAAAAAGGAGAATGATATAAGCAAATTTTAAACGTAAGTGTGGTAATGATTCATGCATAACTAGTTTTATGTCATTTTTCAACAATGAGTAATAGGATATCAATTATACAAACATCTAAAGGAAAACATGACATGGAGATAACTTTCATTACTTCTTCCTCTTTATTTATTATTATCTTTATGCATGGAGGAAAGTCACTTGTGAGCTTACTCGAATAAAATTAAA
The DNA here is from genome assembly GCF_036884655.1 of Musa acuminata AAA Group. NCBI lineage: Eukaryota > Viridiplantae > Streptophyta > Magnoliopsida > Zingiberales > Musaceae > Musa > Musa acuminata. The sequence continues at coordinate 25,198,778 of NC_088341.1, forward strand.
ATTGATAAGATATTAAAGCACACTTCATTTTTACAAGGATCAAGATATGTGTGTAAATCAAATCCTTACACATAAAACTATTTCTCTAAAGATATAAGAAGGAATCATCAAATCCATTTCTCGAAAGACATTTTTCACATGATAAGTCTATGAGAGATGCATTTGCTAGTTGATTCCATATGTCAAAAATCAATGATATGAAACAAACTTGATATGACATATACTTATGAAAGCTACATTAAGTTCGGAAGAGAAATACTAATCATGTTAGGATCAAGAAAATCTGAAAATAAAATTTAACACTTTCATGCATTCGGACATGGTTTTGCTATAGATTTTCAAATACAATCATGAAGATAAAACATGCTCATCATCATGGAAACTTTTGTATCCGAAACATAAACTTTCCAACATGTTATTAAGGCATGCAATAGTGTAAAATTCTCATTATAGCAATTATATCCTACCATGCATGATCAAAATTTCTCCCCATTTTATCATTATAAACAAGAAAGAAGAGGAGAAGAACAAAATAGTATAAAATATTTTAATCATTTCAAGGCATACAAGTCATAAATACAATCACATCATGTCATGAAAGATAAAATCTCAAGGATCATGTAAATACCAAAAGACATGATTCATTTAAATAATTTCTTTAATAAAACGCAAGAAGTCATGGTGAACGATCTTGATTTACATAAAGTTTCAAAACATAATTATCAAAATCATGGTTAGTTTTATAGATCTCCTCTTTAGGAAATGGTAAAAGGAAACGTAGGAGATATAAGATTTTGATTCATAAAGAAGATCTCAAGTAATTTCAATAAACCAAGATCATGATTTGGATAAAAATTCATTCAAATTCAAATCGTCAAATCAAAATCATTTTTAAGAGATTCATAAAAAGATAATCAAATAGATTCATCAAAGTCAATAAGATAGAGAAAAAGAATTTTTAAGAAACATGCTTTTCTTTTTTTAGCCATTTCAATTTATGCGATTTATTTCATAGAAGCATGCCTTTTTCATTTATGAAAATATGCATCAACATTTAGGATCGAAAAATGAATTTCATCATAAAAACCATCAAGATCAATAAACCACAAAAATCATCATGTATAACTTTAAATTCTCATGCACAAAATTATCAATCAAAATATTTAATATTACATCATTATGCATTTCTTCAAATCAAACATGATTTTATTTAATCAAAATCAAGAAATAACAATGGAAATCAATATGATACACATTATTACTTCTTAACTACATATAGCATGATATTAAATTTCTTAATATTTTCATTAAGACATCAAGCATGGTTTTAATCAAAATCGAAAATAATCAAGATACACATTTTTTCTTCTTAAGGAAAACATACATATGATCATTAGATTTAAATCTAACATTTTATTCTATTAACATAAAACATGTAATTTTTATTATTATTTTCAAAATTACGAGAATGATCATATTCTTGCATTTTTAAAATTTTTTTAATATGTAATTTTTAAGAAAAATAATTATTCTAAAAAAGAAAATACATCATGGAAAATATCAAGTAATTTCAAAATAAATTAAGGGGGTTTCGATTACCTCATTGTTGAATGTCGTTAAGGCATAGTTTGCCACCTCGCTTTTCTTAATTTTCTCCTCGTCTTTGGAGGAGCTCGATTCATCCCATTTTGTGTTCTTTTTGCGTTCAAAGCAAGTAGGTTCATTCTTTTTAAGTTTATTTTTGTTCTTCAATTCTTGTTTCATTATTTTTTTTAAATTTCTTAGTGAGTAGTTCTTGTTCACCATCACTTGAGCTTATGCTCGAGTGGTCTTCAAATGTTATATGTCCCAAATCCTTCCTGTTCTTTGGAAGGTGATTTTGTTCATCATGTTCATCATGTGTATTGTGCACCATTTCATATGTCATCAATGAACCGATAAGTTCTTCAAGTGAAAAAATATTTAAATATTTTGTTTCTTGTATTGCCATTACTTTTGATTCCCAAGCTTTAGAAAGTGATCGTAAAACTTTACTAACAAGTTCAAAATTCGAGAAATATTTGTTAAGAGCTTTTAAACCATTGACGACATCCGTGAAATGGGTGTACATGTCAACAATGGTTTCGCTCGGCTTCATTCGAAAAAGCTCGAAATCATGTATCAAAAAATTTACTTTAGAATCTTTTACACTACTTGTGCCTTGGTGTGCGATTTCAAGAGTGCACCAAATATCGAAACCCGTTTCACACATAGAAACCCGATTAAACTCGTTTTGTCTAAGGCACAAAATAGAGCATTCATAGCTCTAGCATTTAAAGATAACGTCTTCTTCTCCAAATCATTCCAATGGTTCATTGGAAGAGAAGACATTCAAAAACCGTTCTCGATAATATTCCATAAATTTAAATCCAACGAAAGCAAGAAAACTCTCATTCGAGTTTTCCAATAAGTGTAGTCCATCCCATTGAAAAAGGAAGGACGAATGAGAGATTGACCCTCTTAAAAGCCGAAATGAGCCATTTTTATTTGGGTGTTAAACCAAATTAGAAAACTATGGCTCTGATACCAATTGTTAGGATCAAGAGCACTAAGAGGGGGGGGGTGAATTAGTACAGTGAAAAACTTTCGACGATTAAAACTGCGTTCGTACGTTGAAATCTGATTCCGACATAAAAGTCATTTCATGCAAATAATAACTTTAAAAGTTTGCGGAAACGTATTTGAAGTAAAGTAAGGAAGACAGTTTGCAGTTAAGATAAATAGCACAAAGGAAATGCAAACCAGATTTTAGAGTGGTTCGGTCAAACGTGACCTACATCCACTTTTGGCTTCCTCCTTCGACGAGGTCACCGGCATCTACTAGAGGCCTTCCTTCAATAGATGAAGACCAACCACCCTTTTACAGTTTTACTCCTTTTGATGGGCTTAGGAGACAACCCTTATAGAATTTTCTCTCCTCTCTTGAAAGATCAAAACTTGGAAGAAAAGATGGAAGAGAACTTCTAGCCTTTACAACACTTTTGAGCTCTAAAATCACAGAGTAAGATCAAGCTTTCAATGCCCTTTCATGCAGAAAAGGGTGGGGTATATATAGGCCCCAAACTAGTTTGAATTTGGAGCTCAAAACTATCATTTCCCGGATTTCCGGGGTCCTGACGGTACTACCTCCTAACTGGGGCGGTACAACCGCCTGGCAACTCGGAGACTAAGCCTCTGGGCGGTTGCACTGCTTAGTCTCGCTCAGAGACTGAGCCCAGGCGGTGCCACCGCTTGACCTGGGCGGTTGCACTGCCCATCTTTCCTGGGAGACCATCTCCTGGGCGGTGCCACCACTGACACTGGTGGTGCCACCGCTTGGCAGGAATTTTGGTCCGAATGGGTTGATCCATTCGGCCCAATTTGGGTCTATCAAGGGCTCAATTGCCCCCAAATTAAGTTAATAGGATCACCTCTCATTCCAAACTTAATCTACATGCTAACTACGATATTTCTTAAGACATTTACTGTAACTTGCTCCGGTGCGTCAATCGCTTCTTCCGGCGAGCTTCCGGCGAACTTCCGACGAACATCCGACGAACCTTCGACGATGCTCCGGCGGACTTCCTGTTGAATCTCGGATTTTGATGATAAAATCAATTGATGGGTTAATTGATCTAATCCATATTATTGAGCTAAGTGTGCAGGATTAACTATGATAACCAGAAAACACAAAGCAAGAATACCGGAGTCAAGTTTGATGGACGTTTAAGAGTCCGAAGAATCGTCGGAGATGCTGCCGGAACCAATCGAGAAGAAATCGGGAACCTGTCGGAATTTTTGGAAGTTCGCCGAAGAGATCGTCGGAGGTTCACGGAGATCACCGAGAAGGCTCGGCTACTCGTTAAAGTCATCACAAGTTCGGGAGCTTGCTGAGAGTCCGTCGGAAGAAGTTCGTCGGAAAGCTCGCCGAAACAAGACTCGACGTTCGCGGTTGAAAGCTTGCTTAGGATGTGTTTTGTTATGTAGTTCACTTGTAATTAGGATTAGGATTAAGAGATAATCCTATATCCTGGTTAGGGGCTAACTGGGCCCAAAATTAGACTTGGTTTGGGCTAAATTTGAAGCCCAAACAATGAACCGAAGAGTCTGGCGGTGGCACCGCCAGATTGGGCGGTTGCACCGCCCAGCACCCGAGAGCTGGGCGGTGGCACCACCTGGGCTGGGCGGTGGCACCGCCAGCATCGGGAACCCAAAGAGAATTCAAATTTTGGAGCCCAAATTTGAATCCTCTTGAGGCCTATAAATACCCCTCAAATCTCAGCTGAGATAACAACTTTTTGAGAAGCAATTGATTAAGAGAAAAGTCTTAGAAAGTATTAGCAAGTCTTGTTTTCAATTTGCTAGAGTGTTCTCCTCCTTCTTTCTTGCTGAAAATTTGTAAGAGGTTGAACTGCTTGTAAAAGGTTGTAAGAGGGGTATTTGCCCTTCCATTTCAAGAGATTTGCTAGTGGAAGGTGGGAGCCTCATCGAAGAGGGGCCTCGCAAGTGGATGTTGGTCATTTGACCGAACTACTCTAAAATCGGCGTGATCTCTAGTTTGCATTTCATTATTGCTATTTACATTACTGCAAACCTTCTTACATGCTTTATTTCCTTATTACCTTTGCTGCACAACTTTAAGAATACGCTTTCAAGTTAAGCTTTTCAAGTTCCGTTCTTATCGTATGAAAGATTTGTCGAAACCAACGTTTTAATCCGCTGCACTAATTCACCCCCCCCCCTCTTAGTGCTGCTCCGATCCTAACAATTGGTATCAGAGCTAGGCTCACTCTCATATTTGGTTTGATACCCAAGAGAGATGGCTTACTCCGGCATACATGAGGGTCATTCTATCACACGTCCACCCTTATTTAATGGGTCGGATTATACTTATTGGAAGACTCGTATGAGGATCTTCCTCATTTCCATGGATTTCGAGCTTTGGACTTTTGTTGAAAACGGATTTCAAAAATCTTCTCTTCCGAAGAGCGAATTGAATGAATCGGAGAAGAAGGTTTTTGCTTTAAATGCAAAGGCTATGAATGCCTTGTTTTGTGCACTAGACAAAAATTAATTTAATCGTGTTTCAATTTGTGATTCGGCTTTTGATATTTGGAGAACTCTTGAGGTCACTCATGAAGGCACTAGCCGAGTGAAAGAGTCCAAAATCAACATCCTTGTGCACTCTTACGAACTTTTCCGAATGAAACCAAGTGAGTCCATCGGAGACATGTACACCCGGTTTACGGATGTCATCAATGGACTCAAAGCTCTTGGTAAAGATTTTACTAACTTTGAACTAGTAACTAAAATCTTAAGATCCCTCCCTAAAAGTTGGGATCCAAAAGTTACGGTCATTCAAGAGGCCAAAGACCTTAAAACATTCCCTCTTGAAGAACTCATTGGGTCTCTAATGACCTACGAAATGACATGTTAAGCTCATGACGAGCTCGAGAACCCCCTTCCAAAGAACAGGAAGGATATGGTACTCAAATCACAAGAAGACCACTTGAAAATAACATCAAGTGATGAGGACAGTGACAATGACATTGCACTTTTGACTCAAAATTTTAAAAAATATTTAAGAAAGAACAAATTTAAAAATAATACAAAAAATAAATTCGAACAAAAGAAGGACCAAGTGATTTGCTATGAATGCAAAAAACCGGGACACTACAAGAACGATTGTCCTCAAGCCAAAAAGAGAACATCAAAGAAGAAAGCGCTCAAGGCAACGTGGGATGATTCAAGCGCGTCCGAAGAAGAGGAGTCCAACACCGAGTAAGTTGCTCATTACGCCCTAATGGCCATCGGAGAAGAGGTAACGGATTTAATTGATGCAGATTTACCTTATCATGAATTATTAAATGCTTTCCATGAGTTATTTGATGAATGTAAGACAATTAGTAGAAAATACTAATTGCTAAAAAAGGAGCATGATAGTCTCACTTGTGATATCGATAAATTAAAAACTGAATATCATGATAGTTTAGCTCCATGTATAAAATGTCATGATCTAGAATCTCTCCAAAAGGAGAACTTGCTACTTAAGGACACCTTGAAGAAATTCGAGGTTGGTAGCAAATCTTTGAACATGATCCTTACAAATAAGGGTCACGTTCCTAAAAGAAGTGGAATTGGATTTGTGAGAAGTCCTCACCAAAATCCAACCACCTTCATTAAAGGCCGTATCTTACATACATATTCAACACCAAAGCAATTGCAACTTTTGTTGCAAATATGGATATAAAACTTATAAATGTCCATTCAAGAAGATTAGTCCGAACAAACTAATTTGGGTTCCTAAAGGAACCATGATCAATTCTATGCAATATGATGAACAAGTTAAATCAGTTTTTAAGGCACCCAAAAGAAAATGGGTACCTAAAAATAATCCCTTCTTATAGAAACATACACCATCACAAGCTAGGAGCAAGAGATGGTATCAAAATAGTGGATGCTCAAGACATATGACTGGAGATCCATCTCATTTCTCTATGCTCACTAGCAAAGAAGAAGGGTACGTCACCTTCGGAGACAACAACCAAGGCAAAATCATTGGCAAGGGAACTATAGGTAACAAATTAAAATTTTCTATTGATGATGTCTTATTAGTTGATGGATTGAAACATAATCTCTTGAGTGTTAGTCAATTATGCGATAAAGGTTATATCATTAGATTTGAATCAAATGTGTGTATTATTGAAAAACCAAACCATAACATAACTATAATTGCATTAAAACAAAATAATGTCTACACCATCAACCTTGATGAACTAAGTAATGAAATGTGCTTCTCGGCTTTAAATGATGATGCTTGGCTTTGGCATAGGAGACTAGGCCATGCAAGCATGAAACTAATATCTAAGATCTCATCTAGAGAATTAGTGCGAGGAATTCCAAATATAAAGTTTATTAAGGACAAAGTATGCGATGCATGTCAACTGGGTAAACAAATAAAAACTAGTTTCAAACCAAAAACTCAAATTAGCACCACTAGACCATTACAATTGATTCATTTGAACTTATTTGGGCCAATTGACACGACAAGTCTAGGAGGAAGCAAATATGCGTTTGTAATTGTGGATGACTATACTAGATACACTTGAACCTATTTCTTAGCTCACAAAAGTGATTGCTTCAAGTGTTTCTCTAAATTTTGTAAACTCACTCAAAACGAAAAAGGTTTCATGATTTCATCAATTCGGAGTGATCACGGTGGCGAATTTCAAAACCGTGACTTTCAAAATTTTTGTGAAGTTAATGGATACAATCACAACTTCTCTACTCCAAGGAATCCCCAACAAAATGGAGTATTTGAAAGAAAAAATAGAAACCTACAAGAAATGGCAAGAACGATGTTAAATGAACATAGTCTACCCAAGTACTTTTGGGCCGAAGCCGTAAATACGGCTTGCTACATCATGAATAGGGTCCTAATAAGACCATTCCTATCAAAAACTCCCTATGAATTATGGAATAACAAAAAACCAAATATTTCATATTTTAAAGTTTTCGGTTGTAAATGCTTTATTTTGAATGAAAGGGATGCCTTAGGAAAATTTGATGCTAAATCCAATGAAGGCATATTTCTTGGTTACTCTTCCGTTTCTAAGGCTTTTCATGTTTTTAACAAAAGAACCTTAGTAATAGAAGAGTTTATTCATGTAGTTTTTAATGAAATTTCTAATTTAAAGAAAAATAATTTTGATGATGATCTTGGTTTTGATAATTTGAATTTAAATGAACTTCCTCCTCAAAATAGTAACTTGGATACACCTTCTTCCGAAATTTCCTTACCCAAGGAATGGAAGTATATAGATGCTCATCCAAAGGAGCTAATTATAGGAGATACATCAAAAGGGGTTCAAACTCGTTCCTCTTTCAAGAATTTTTGTGCTAACGCCGCCTTCCTCTCTCAAATCGAACCTAAATGCATTGACGAGGCCATAAAAGATGATTTTTGGGTTATTGCAATGCAAGAGGAATTAAATCAATTTGAGAGGAATAAGGTATGGAAGCTTGTTCCTAGACCTAGTGACCATTTAGTCATTGGTACTAAATGGGTCTTTAGAAACAAGCAAGACGAAAATGGTATCATGGTTAGAAACAAGGCTAGATTAGTGGCCAAAGGTTTCAACCAAGAAGAAGGTATCGATTACGAAGAAACCTTCGCTCCCGTGGCTCGATTAGAAGCCATAAGGATGCTCCTAGCCTATGCTAGTAGTAATAATTTTAAACTGTTTCAAATGGATGTCAAAAGTACTTTCTTGAATGGTTTTATTTCCGAAGAAGTATATGTCGAACAACCTCCCGGATTTGAAAATTCTCTTCTTCCTAATCATGTATTCAAATTGACTAAGGCTCTCTATGGCTTGAAACAAGCTCCTAGAGCTTGGTATGAAAGGCTTAGTTCCTTTCTTATTTTAAATAATTTTACCAAAGGCAAGGTTGATACTATATTGTTTATCAAACATTTTGAAAATAATTTTCTTATTGTGCAAATTTATGTTGACGATATTATTTTTGGCTCTTCGGATGAATCACTATGTGAATCATTTGCCAAATGTATGAGTCATGAATTTGAAATGAGTTTAATGGGTGAATTAACTTTCTTTTTGAGATTACAAATCAAACAACTTAGTGATGGTATATTTCTTAACCAATCTAAATATACATTAGAATTGTTAAAACGATTTAACATGGATAATTCAAAAGCAATAAACACCCGTATGAGTACTGCGACTAAGTTAGATATGGATGAAAATAGTGAAAATTTCGATCAAAAAACATATAGGGGAATGATAGGTAGTCTACTCTACCTCACTGCGACTAGACCGGATATTATATTTAGTGTAGGACTTTGCGCTAGGTTTCAATCAAATCCTAAATTATCTCATCTTAAAAGTGTTAAAAGAATATTTAGGTATCTTAAAGGAACTCCAAATCTAGGACTGTGGTATCCAAAATCGGAAAAATTCGATTTAATAGCTTATGCAGATGCCGATTTTGGCGGATGCAGGATAGATAGAAAAAGTACATCCGGAACATGCCAATTTTTAGGACATGCACTTGTTTCTTGAACTTCCAAGAAACAAAATTCTATTGCTCTATCTACGGCGGAAGCCGAGTACATTGCTGCAAGTGCATGCTGTGCACAAGTTGTTTGGATGAAAAATACATTAGAAGACTATGAAATTCACTTTAAAAATATTCCCATAAAATGTGATAATACTAGTGCCATATGTCTTACTAAAAATCCAATTCAGCACTCTAGAACTAAGCACATCGACGTTAGGCATCATTTCATACGCGATCATGTCCTTAACAATGATGTTGTTCTAGAATTCATTGACACAAAGCATCAATTAGCAGATATATTTACAAAAGCTTTGAATAAAGACCAATTTGAATTCATTAGAAGGGAATTAGGTATGTTAAATTGTCCCTAAGAATAAACTTGTTTGAATGGATTTTCCAGGGTTTGCCGTACCGAGCCGTACCGCTCGGTACGGGCGGTACGTACCGGTCCGACAGGTTTTCGGTACGCGGACCGACTATTACTAGTCTGAGGCACTGTAGCACTGTAGTAGTGTATTGTAGCACTACTACAGTGCTACAGTACTCGGTACACCTGAGTGTACCGCTCAGTATACCGTACCGTACCGGTACCGAGCCCAAGTCGAAATACCGGTACGGTACGGTATTGCGAACCTTGGGATTTTCCGTAAAGTTTTTCATCCTCTCTCCGTTCGTCGGTGATTCTAATCCTTCTCTTTCGATTCTAAATGACATGTTAAATTATCTTGAGTCAAACACCGCTCCCATCTGATCAAGATTAATGATTTTATGATATTTTATGAATCTCGAAATTGATTTTGATGGCTTGATTATGAGTTTCAAGTTGACAATTTGAATTTAAATGAGTTTGTATTCGAATTATGATCTTGACTTATTGGAGTTACTACTTGAATTTTTAATCACAATCTCTTCCTTATACACCTACAATTTTTTATTATAGAAAGAAGAGATTTGATAAAATGGATGAATGTTGAATTTTCCTTTATGATGAACTTGGCATAAATATTTTAGCATACTTAATTTTGGATGATAAAATTTTTGTATGATCAATGCTATAATCACAAATTATGTGCTTCAAGTCTCATTCCCTTTTTGTTGATGACAAATGGGGAGAAAAGTGATGACTTGTACCATTTTGATAGCATGACTTATATGAATTGCAAAAGCTTGTATGAATGTCTTATATGCCTTGCAAAATGCCTTGCAAAATCCTTGAGAATATCACAAGATTGATTGATCATATTGAAAGCATGCCTTATATCTATATCATGAAATTCATGTTGAAAATCTTTATCTCCTGTCGTAGTAAAAATCGTCCCATATCATTTGACTTATGATTTTCATCGAAGTTTCGCATTTACTATTGCTTAATGAGAATAACGATAAGTTCTACGGTTAGAACTTATCGATTTATGCTTGAATTCAATGGATGAAATTCAAGTGTTTTCATCTTCTCATAATATGGCATATAGATAAGGGGAGTTATGTTTAACTCCGTCATCAATTGATTGTCATCATCAAAAAGGGGGAGATTGTTGAATCTCAGATTTTGATGATAAAATCAATTGATGGGTTAATTGATCTAATCCATATTATTGAGCTAAGTGTGCAGGATTAACTACGATAACCAGAAAACACAAAGCAAGAATACTGGAGTCAAGTTCGATGGACGTTTAAGAGTCCGAAGAATCGTCGGAGATGCTGCCGGAACCAATCGAGAAGAAATCGGGAACCTGTCAAAATTTTTGGAAGTTCGCCGAAGAGATCGTCGGAGGTTCACGGAGATCACCGAGAAGGCTCGGCTACTCGTTAAAGTCATCACAAGTTCGGGAGCTTGCTGAGAGTCCGTCGGAAGAAGTTCGTCGGAAAGCTCGCCGAAACAAGACTCGACGTTCGCGGTTGAAAGCTTGCTTAGGATGTGTTTTGTTATGTAGTTCACTTGTAATTAGGATTAGGATTAAGAGATAATCCTATATCCTGGTTAGGGGCCAACTGGGCCCAAAATTAGACTTGGTTTGGGCTAAATTTGAAGCCCAAACAGTGAACCGAAGAGTCTGGCGGTGGCACCGCCAAACTGGGCGGTTGCACCGCCCAGCACCCGAGAGCTGGGTGGTGGCACTGCCTGGCTGGGCGATGGCACCGCCCAGCACTGTCAATGTCTGACAGTGACAGGCGGTGGCACCGCCAGCATCGGGAACCGAAAGAGAATTCAAATTTTGGAGCCCAAATTTGAATCCTCTTGAGGCCTATAAATACCCCTCAAATCTCAACTGAGATAACAACTTTTTGAGAAGCAATTGATTGAGAGAAAAGTCTTAGAAAGTCTTAGCAAGTCTTGTTTTCAATTTGCTAGAGTGTTCTCCTCCTTCTTTCTTGCTGAAAATTTGTAAGAGGTTGAACTGCTTGTAAAAGGTTGTAAGAGGGTTATTTGCCCTTCCATTTCAAGAGATTTGCTAGTGGAAGGTGGGAGCCTCATCGAAGAGGGGCCTCGCAAGTGGATGTAGGTCATTTGACCGAACCACTCTAAAATCGGCGTGATCTCTGGTTTACATTTCATTATTGTTATTTACATTACTGCAAACCTTCTTACATGCTTTATTTCCTTATTACTTTTGCTGCACAACTTTAAGAATACGCTTTCAAGTTAAGCTTTTCAAGTTCCGTTCTTATCGTACGAAATATTTGTCGAAACCAACGTTTTAATCCGCTGCACTAATTCACCCCCCCCCCCCCCCCCCCCCCTCTTAGTGCCGCTCCGATCCTAACACTTCCAGCAAACTCTTGGACTTGCGACAATCCACTTGGCGAGTTCTAACGAGCTTCTTTGGCAAGCTCCTGCACTTCTTGGATTTGTTCCTACGGAACCTCCGACGACCGTTCGGACTTCCGTCGAACTCTTGAACTCCCAACGTGATCATAGTCTTGACTCCGGTGCAACTCTTGCTGCATGTCTTACTTCCATCGTAGTTAATCCTGCACATGTAAAATAAAATTTCGATCGAGACAATTAATCCTAAGCAATTAATCAAGTTGTCCGGCATGTCATTGGTCCCTCGACGCTTCGTCCGAATCTTCGACGCATCGTCCTCTCCTGCGGCCTATTGCCCAATCGGCTAGTTGACTCCGCAACTCTGATATCCTTGGCGCAATACCTGCTTTTCTTGGCCCGATGCCCGAATCCACGGCCTGAAGCCTTCTGTCGATACGTCGACCGATCCAACGGCCCGACGTCCAATCTTCTGACATGTTCATCCGGCCCAACATGATTTTTCCTGCTTTAATTGTCTCATCCTGATCGAAGCATCCTGTGTCACTCAAAGCGCAGATTAAAACATAAACACAATTATCGATTGGTTTCATCATCAAAATACGAGATTCAACAAGCCATAGTCAGTTATTTCATTAGTGTGCCAACCAATAACTTATCAGCAAATTTAAATGTCTTCAATAACCTTTAAATATTCATGTGCACTAGTTGCAATCGTTAATGAAGTTTTTATATTATTTACAATCGTCATTCTTATGAACATTAAACTAAGTCTATCAAATCTTTTCCAAGCCTTCATTTCATTAATTTGTTCTACAGTACTTTCATTAGTCAAGTCTGCCAAATTTTCAACAAGCAATGCTAAATCAAGATCTAATACACCCAGTGTAAATTGTGCATGCTCTAACTATTCTCAATAATTTGATCTAGAGAGTACAGGGATACTAGAAGCATATGAATGTATGGACGAAAGTACCACTATAAAATATAAAATAATATTAATACTTTGAGTTTGTCAAAAATTTGATGAACGATATCATCTATATTACACCTTTGAGTAAAATATTAGAATATTCACTCAAGATCATCTATTGAGGACTGATATCATCCTTTATAGAATAGTTTTGTTACTTTTAGATATACAACCCTAAACTACAAGGATATCTAAAACAATATCATCCTACCCCATCACATAATTATTTGAAGTAGATTCTTCTTTGGGATTATCTAAATCTCCTAATTATATGTGTCATTATAAATATTATTTTCTTAATATAATTTAAGACTAATTTCTTAATATTATTTTATAAGTTGTTGGTCTAGGTCACTTTGATGGCTACAAGACCAATACAATAATATAAAATATAATTTAAAATATCTTATAAATGATAAAACTTTTATTATAATTCACATCACAAAAGCCTATCATCCTAGGCTATTTTGACAACTACAAGTCAGATAAAACTTAGAGAGATTAGTTACAAATAATATTTATTAAATTTTTTTAATTTAATTTATGCTAAGCAGTTCAATAGTAGAATAACAACCATAATAATCATTGAACATTAATCAGCAAAAGAAAAACTCATATGATAATCATGATAATCATTTCACAATGATAATTATTTCATAATTTCAAATATATATACATGTGAATAACCAAATGAATATTCAAGAACAATAATTGTATTTTATTTACCACATGTAAAAAATATAATCAATAATTCATATTAGAAAACTATAAAACTAAACTATAATTTATATTTTTTTAATCAATGATTAATTCTAATCAAATACTCAAAATATAATCATGATTAAATTCAATCATAATTATAATGAATCATATTTATTAATTTTACAATTGAAAATATAAATTAGAATTCTCAATTTCATAAGGGTAAAATTATAAATATTTGATAGGACATAAATTGGAATTACGAAATTTGTAAAGGGCAGAACTATAATTTGACAAAACTAGCCTCGAGGGTAAAATCATAAATATGTCAAATCCCTAATTTGCGTGCGGTGCTGCTACTGCCCGCGCACGGCCCTACTACTGCCACCGCAGGGCTGCATTTGCTCGTGCGTGCCACTGCCGTCGTGGGGCCGCCTTTGCTCACACGCGCCCGCTACGACAGTTCTTGCCGTGTATGGTCGTCGCTGGTGCATAGCCTACCCGTGCACAACCGCCGCCGATGCTCGGCTCCTACCCACGTGCGGCCAACCCGCACGTAGCTGCCGCTTAGATGCGGCTCCTGCACGCATGCGACCGTCGCTTGGACGCGAGTTCTGCCGCGCCTACTACACTACGGCGCACAGGCTGCCCAACGCAGCAGAATCTTGGTTGTACGTAGTAATGTTGACGGTGACCATTGCTACTTCACGATCATTAAAGAATAGGTATCATTCATTCATCATGATTATTGGAGAATAGGTATCATTCATGCATCGTAAATAAAATAATAAATCTAATGTATTTGATCTCAAAAACATAAGCTCTGATACCAAATAATCTTTTATGTCAGGATTAAAATTAAATAATTAGATATGGTTTAATGATATGTACCTTTTGATGTTTTTTGAAAAGAGATCTCGATCTACAAAGATATTGTCTTTAATCTAATATCGCTCTCGTCTTCACTATTAAACTAGATCCTTTCCCAAGAGGTTCTATCTATTTATAGATGAGAGCAAATAGTCTAGAATAAGTAATTAGGAAAGTTCCTCCTAATTACTTTTTTTTAAGTGAATTTTATTTTTCTATTGACCAATATATTTTTATAAAGAGTCATAAAATCTAACAAATTTATCTAGTTATTTTTTTTTTTTGGAAGGAATCAAAGTCAAGTCAATGGCGACGAGATAATTTTGATCAGTGATTTGCCATTGCAAAAGTAATCAATGCTACATTTAAAATGGGGATGGCTATAGGGATCACTTACTGCCTGAAATCTCTGTCCGGTCCTTTAATCGCAATGACATTCTATAAGAAATTACTTGCATGTTGGTTGTTATTGTTTCTGTGATCCACATTGGGTAATCTTGTAGTTCTAACATGCAGGTAGAGAGCATAGTTCTGATGATAATTTCTATGCTGTCAAGTCCAAATGATGAATCTCCGGCAAATGTTGAAGCTGCTGTAAGTGAAATTGGTGGTGTATTTTACTGCTATGTGCATGACATGATGATATGCTCTATTCTCTTCAGATGAGCTCTATTTATATTCGAATCAGATGTGAGCCTCAGAAAATGTCTGCATAAAAAAAGACTAGCCAATCTTTTCGTGATGTTTTTGACTATGGCCTTATGCAACTCAGTAAAGATCTTCACTAAGTTCCAAGAGATCATGAAGATGTTATCATCGTGGGTCTCATAAAATTTGTTCAAACAAACAGTTGTTTGTTTGAACAAATTTGTGTTGGGTAGGAGGGGCCTTCTATGTGTGTGTGTACATTGGACATCAGATGGGAACTGAACAAATAGGTAAGATCTAGATAGCTTTTCTTGGTTTCGAGAAGTGCTCCTTTCTTGTTCTAGGGCTAGGGCTTGGTTTGTGTACTTGTTAGATGATTTTCTATCAAGTTATAATCAAGCGTTCAACTTTGTTCCCTCCCCCAAAATAAATTTTCATTGTAGGAAAGTTTGAAAATTCTTCCGTGGTTGGATGTAATTTAGTCTTAAGTTGTACCATTAAATTTGCTAAAAGATTTGATTATTCGTTTAGCAAAGAGCTCTATCTCTCTTTCTCTTTGTTGGTGAATATTTCTTGGTGGTATCCGTTATGTGTGATAGAAGATAAGATTTTTCTTTCTAATTTGTATAAATAGGAAAGGAACATGTTAATGTATTGAAGTATTTTTATTTTTCAAGAAAAATCCTCTATTGGTTGAGGAAAATTCTTTCTCCTAATTTATATAAATAGAAAAAAAATATGTTAACGTATTGAAGCATTTTCATTTCTTCAATAAAACCTATTTTACAGAGGAAAAAAATTAAAATATTACAAATCGTTTAGCCACATTGTCATGCACGAGGCAGTGGTGGCCGATATCTGTAATTTGCTTCTTTTCTGAGTTGTAATGTAATCAATCTCTTGCAGCCTACGTGGATTTTCCGATTTATCATGGCTTGTTTTTGTGGCCAAAAGCTGTAAATGATGTCGTTTTGTAGGGTCTTATGTGATTTTGGGAGAGACCTCTCAGTGCTGTAATCCTCATCTCTTCGTGGAATGTTTAGTATTCCCATTTTTTTATGAATTTAACCTCTTATTTCACGGATTTGTGATCTAAAAACTCATTCGTAAGTAAGTTAGTTACATTTATTTTGAATTACGTGACACGGATGTCTAAAATCTTTTCCACATGCTCTAATTTCTTGCCTTAACTCGAGAGATTAGATAATGTAACCTATACCCTATAAAACAACTCCGGATGTGTAATTATTTTATCTTCAACAGCAAAACTAAGTGTTCTCATTCGCAACCGAAACACGAAAATTACGATAAATATATATATTCGACAATAAACTAATAATAACAACACCAACATAACAAGATCAAATTTTTAGAGGGTTTAAATGAAAAATTACTGAAGAACCTGCGAGGTTTCTTCGAGCAGCGGTATTCGATCGTCGAGCGCTCGCGGACTTGGCGATTCCGAAACCAACGAAGAAGCAATCTAAGGGATGTAAAGAGGAGGAAACAAGAGAGAGAAGGCCAAACTTTGGAACAAAGTTGGTGACCCAACCGGGCTGCTCCGATCTCGATGAACTGCGCCTCCGAACCAACTCGTGCCGGAAATGCTGCGCAATGGGCTTTTCGGGAAAGGAGGCGTTCTTAGAGTCTTCTTTGAAAAGAAGACGTGATTTGAAAAATCCAAACAAATAGAGACCTTTTCCGAAAATTCACCATTCATCGAGTGCTTATAAGCAAATCTTCAAATCCGGACAGAGAAAGCCCAAAGTAATATTTGTTTCGGCAAATCGCCAATAGATAAAAGCCAAAACCAGCTCACATATCCCTAATCTTGCCCGGCCTTTTCCGACCGCTCTCTGCGTTGGGCCACCGTCATCGGCGCCTCGCCGGACCTCAGCTTCTCCGTTGTGAGGGCTCCCCGCCTGTTTCGACCTCCGCGGCAGCGGGCCCGACTCGAACTGGTCCTTCGGTCATCGGCGAGGAGCACAAACTTCCCTGGTCTGGTTCCTTCTTGGTCGCCAACCTTCCCCTCCCATCTGTCCCGATCTTCTGCTCCTTCTCTATAGTTCTTCACCAATTTTGCATCTTTATCGTATTTTTAGTCTCGAAATTCCTTTCTTCCTTCATCCTTTGCTCTTGATTCATTCTAGATACGTGTAATTTGGCTTGATTAAACGTGGACGATTGGAATATGGATGAAAAATTGTTTCTTTCTTTTACTTTTCCTCATAATATGTTCAGTCTTTCCTCGATATCGTTATTCACTCTCTTGGATGATTGCGTTCATTTGTTTCTTTTGTGTTACTGTTCGAATATGGAACTCTAGCCTTTTCCTTCCTGACTATTTCTTGATGTTGTGCTTCTTCGTTCCCTGTGTACTCTGTTACTGTTATGCTAATTAGAATGATAGTTCGATTCGTTTACTTCTTTTGATAATTTGAACAGAGTCAAGCACGGATTCGAGCATATGTGCATTCAGCCTCCGTCTAGGTTTTCATGTCTTTAACAAAACCGGTCATATAGGCAACATAAACCTTTTGCATGTGAAACTGCAAGTAAAAAGTCTAATCTGCTAATGATTTATTTCGTGTGATTAAAATTAATGCTTACTGTCTGAATTCTCTATGAACTCAGTGTTGCTGGTGTTTGACGATTTTAGTTAATTAGTAGTAATTTGCCGTTCTTTTAGCTTATCGAAAATTTTGTTTTTTAAATTTTTTTTATAATTATAACGGAAAATTAAGAAAATCTATAATCATAATAGATGACATATTTTTATTTTAACTATAATCTGCAGTCTGACTAGTTGGCCCACTAGTTGGACTCGTAATATGACCCAAGCCAAGCCTTTGCTTGGTCTTGACTAAGTCGTTTTGGTTATGTCACTAAAAAGGAGGCTGTCCATGATGATAGGTGGCGAAGTGAAAAGTGGGATGGACTAAAGGAAAGATACTCAGATTTCCCACTCAAGTAAAAACTCCCAAGGGATACAAATATCACCATCAAAAGTAGTCTAACTAGTTCTACAGGACTTGGGAACTTGTCACCTTGAACAATCCATCAAAAAGATATAAAATTGTATGAGGACAAAACATTTCATTGAAATTATATATGTATTCATATCATTTTATACTTCTAAGCTTATAAAAACACATTATAGTGGTAGGATTGGAACAACCCTCCAAGCTTGAGTGGTCTTCAAGGTATTATTTCTTCATGATATTCAAGATCAAAATAAATGAAGACTAGTTAAAGTCTCATGAAAACACTAGAGTCACTTAGAAACTCCAAAAAGTGTCATATGTTCTCGAGTAGAGCAACTAACATTACCTCTGTAGAGATAATGAACATAAATTTGTTCAGAAGACTTCAGATTGAACTCAATATGATGTTTTGGATCTGACACAATGAATTCTCTGATAATATATAATTTGCCTCATAAATATCTTGGAATTTATATCAATATTAATATGAAATAAGTTCTAAATTTTGGTTCACCGAAAAACTAAGAGATTAATGTGAATGCTTTGACTTCTCTTAGTTTAAGGCATAAAGACACTCCTCTAGCAACCTTCTTTGGTTGAGAAAGTCTCATTCTCAAGTCCTGACTATTTTTCTGATTAAGATAACTGTGGGAGATCAACAAGATTATAGGATTTTAGAAATAACTTTGAATGGGCTATAATTAGTATCTTGTCTTTTATATGTAAATTCAATTTGAACCAAAATAAGATCCCACAAATGAATATTCTTTTTTACATAATTTCTTAAAAGAACTCTCGAACTTCGATTGACAACTTCAGTTTTACCATCAGCTTGGGGATACAAGAAGGAACTCTAGTGAAGATCGATTCCTAATTTCTCCTTAGAGTACATCAACTTTAAATCTCTATTGGAAACAATGGGTTAAGAAAAACCATGGAGTTTTACTTCTTTGACTTTTTGTAATGTGCTCTTAATGGGTTAGCAGGTCCATTACACAGGGTACATCTCATTATCAGCATGTACATTCGGAGAGATACCATGTTTATTTTACTATCGTATTCTTTTGACTATTTTGTTGAGTCTCTGAATCTTACTGTTTATGAATGCTAATCCCTAACTACTTTTTCCTGTCATTGTTAAGTTGTAGGTTACACTCACCTTGTGTATGAAGCTGTTTTTAGAGGTTAAACTTCCATTGCCTATGATTCCTTAAAAACTTTTATTCACCATAACCATAATAGAATGTTCATCCCTCTGGATTTTGCACAAACCGACAACAAAATCCAGTATAGATTCCTAGTCCTGGTCCATTAGCATGAACTTCCATAATGGTAGATTCTCTTAAAGAGCATTGAGGAGTATAGAGTTGGTTGACCTTGAAAATATTACCATCATAAAGTATGAATTAATCGCTATTGCAACTTTGACACTTTTTCCAAGTTTCCTTGACATCAAGATTATCTTTGTACCACTCTCAGGATTTAATCCTACAATTTTTGCTGGCAATTAAATGCATATGGCATATGTCCTGCTTAGAGAAACAACAATAATATTTTGAACACTGGACTTATCCTTTGTAATAAAATTATAGACTTGCATAAGCTCAATCTACGTAACATGTCACATGATGAATTTTTGTTGATTGATGAGACATGTTAAAGCTTTATGATCATGATAACGCACATATGACTTCAAAAGTAATTACTGATTCTAATAATTTAAAGCTCGATAGGGTGCATAGAATTTCTTGTTGTAAACAGAGCAATTCTTACAAGATTCATTTAACTTTTTGCTAAAATAGACAATTGGTGTACCATCTTGATTAAAGATAGCACTAATTTCCATATCAGGAGCATCATATTCAACTTAGAAGTGATAGAGTATCAGCTTTAGTTATTTTACTTTTGAGAAATACAAAGCTGGTTTGAGCCTTATTTGTCCATTTAAAACCATCTCTTTCAAATATTCAATATTAGAATCATGATGGAGTTGGCTTTTATAAACTATTGATAAATAGAGGCAAGGCTATGAAAACTTCAATATCATGCAATTTCTTAGGTGTAAGTCAATCCACCTTACCAGGCATCTTGATTCCATCTTTAGATAAAACATAACCCAGAAAAATGAGAGTAAGAGTGAAAATTTTGTATTTCTTAAGTTAGTATGTAACTTTTGTTCTTGCAAAGCATTGAAAATATTATGAAGACGTTGCATATGTTGCTCATCATTATTGTTATAAATAAAGTGTCATCAAAATATATGATAGCAAATTTTCTAATGAAGTGTTCAAAAATAGGATTCCTAAGATGCATAAATATACTTGGAGCATTAGAGAGATCAAATTGTATTATTTTTTATCCCTTGTTTTGAATGTTATTTTCATTCAGGTCTCACGTAGATTTGATGATAGCCAAGATAAATCTTGGAGAATATATATTGTCCCATGAAGTTGGTCAAATAGATAATAAGGATGGGGAATATGAAGGTATAGTCAACAGTAGTCTTGTTCACAACTATGCTTTTGACACACTTTTGCCAAGGTCTATCTTTTACAAGTAGAGCTAACATAGCATAAGGGTTTAAGCTTTCTCTCACCAAATCCTTAGTCTATCTTTGTAGCTCTACATGCTCCTTCGATCTCATTCTATAAGTTGTTTTGTTTGGTAAAATAACAGGACATATAAGATTAATGCACTATTGAATCTTTCTCATGGGTGGAAATCTAGGATTAATCTCCTCAAGTACAATATTATGGAATTCTTCAAAAGAATACTTTATGATAGGAGTATATCTCCACTATCCTCATTCTCCTCCCAAACTATGATAGCATAGGCTTGACACCTATTTCAACTCCCTTTTGAATCTAAGGAGGGTTTAATCGTTATTTTTCTCTCTTTTTGAAGGTTTAGAAGAAATTTTTGTTACAGAAGGACCTAAAACAATTTTAACCTTCATCCTTGACAAAAGCATAAGTATTTTTAGGCATTATGAGAAGTTACTGTATCAAGGATGCCTAAGTAGGTGACAAGTATTCATAAGAACTAGTGTAGTCAAAGGCGCTAAGGTACCAAAATGCTCGAGGTGCTTGCCCGAGCAAAGTGAAGCACTCCTAAATATTAAAATTTTAAAAATATATATTATGGTTGATAAACATGATTATTAAAATAAAAATGACACATCAAATTATATTTATGTAAGGTATCAATTTACATTGTCTAGATCCAATCACAAAAATAGCAATACTAAACAAGATTAGCAAGTATGCTGCCATGATCATCCATCACTTATCACATCCAGGAAAAAAGAAGTGCAGCGTGAGATTTCCCCTCCCTCTAAGCTTCAGTGGGACAATGCACTCACTACTCTTTAACACTGTAAGCATTCAGGTATTTGCTTGTATTGCATGCATGTATTCTCTGCACTTAATCTTTGGTCTTCTGCAAAAGTGAGAAGATACAATCCATGATTGTGTTCCCTCAAGCACTTGAGAGAGATACAATTCAAGACTAATGTGATGGTATTTTATGTTACCAACAATCAATGGAACTGCTACAGATGTGAGGGATGGCATCATCACCATCACTTCTTCCCTCTCTCCACTTTGTCGAGAGAACGACACAACGGACCAATCGTCAGTGTCATTTAATGTCTCTTGCTTCAATTGTTTCTTGAGCTAAGAGAAAAAGGAAGAAGTTATTGGGGGTTGCGGTGGAAGAGGGGGGAGGAGGTGGCTGTGGTGGAGTAGGAGGCAGGAGAGGGGTGCTGTTGGAGGTTGTGGCAGAGGAGGTGACTATATCGGGAGAGCGATGTTGTTGAGGGCTACGACGAAGGAGGAGGAGGCAGCTATGGCGGAGTAAGATGGGGAGGGGTGCTGTTGGGAGCTGCGGTTGAGGAGTAGGTGGGAGATGGGTGCTATCGGGGGTTGTGGAGGAGGGGAGGGGGGAAGGCCAACTGCAGTGGAGTAGGAGGAGGGAGAGGGGTGTGGCGGAGGAAGCGACAGCAAAGGAGGGAGAGGGGTGCTGCAGCGGAGGAGGAGGTGGCTGCTATGCTTGAGGAGGGAAAGGGCGACGACAAAGGAGGAAGGAGAGAGAGAGAGAGAGATTCTGAGAAAGGGTTTGCTGAAGATCACACTAGCATGAAAGCCTCTCGTTGGAGGAAGACGTCATCACTGTTTGCAGATGGAGGGGAAGACATCGTCATCATTCACCAATGGAGAGCAAATCACCGTCGTATAGTTCATCGACTAAGTCTTCTAAGGGGGACAATGATTTGTGTGTGCAAGGGGAGAAGGGTTGTGGTAGTGATCGAACCAAATCAATGATCGGGCCTATTTATATTAGGTTCGACCTTGGTTCGATTTGCCTCAGACGGGCGCTTGAGCTGCTTGGCAACTGTGCTCGACTGAAATCGCCCACCTAGACCACTTACCAAGCACTTGGGCCTCACCTCGCGTCGCTCAAGTGCCTTCGTGAGCATTTGGTGACTTCCCTAATAGAACAACATCACACCATTGTTGTTCATGATTGAAGATGAAATAAGACAATGCATGTTAATTATGATTGCAGTATCTTTTTGAAGCCATGAAAGATTGTAAGGTTGAGGATATGTCTTCGTTTTTAGGTTTAATTTATTTATTATCTTAGTAGAGACCACGTTCTTGATCACAAACTTTTTCATGACAAGCGTAATTGCTGTGAAAAGTATGCTTTTTTAATCATTGGCCTTTTATTTCAATCTGGATAATATTTATTTAAATCACCATAGTTTGTTCATGATCAACATAGATAATCTCTTCATCTTCTTTTGAAGTGATTGGATAAGAATCTTTTGTTGAAGTTTCCAAATAAGTATAAGATTCCTCATCCACCACATCATCATTTTCTTTCTTAATTGGACTGTCAGTTTTGCTTAGGTCATTCAAAAGCAATATACCCATAGTCATGGCATTTAAAACATCAATGAAAATTCTCGCTAAAAGAAATCAAGGGGTGCTTGGAATTGGTCCCACCATCTCCCTTAGAGATTGTCTTTTTATGTAGTTTTCATAATTTAAGTAGATTTAGAATTAGAGATATTCCTCAAGTAAATGAGGCATCACGATCTATAGATCGAAAGTCATTCCGTGAAACTTATTTTTGTTAACTTTGAGTGCAAGCTGACAAACATCATTATAACTCAATAAGGTTGTAGTTGAACTACCTTATGTATCTTGAGCTCTAGAATAACAAGATACCTTGTTATAGTTTGCCCCTTTGGTCTAATAAGGTCACATTTCTTCATAAGATCAAATTCTGTTATGTAGATCTCTTTATGTTTGACATTTTAAAGTTATGAAACTTGAAAAGAACATTTTATCTATATTTGTCAAGAAGATATTCATTCTTGAGTTTCTTTGTCAATTTTTCCCATGTCAAGATCCTTTCTTCTACCTTAATATTTTCTTTTTTCCTTTGAGATTTTCGGACCATAAAGAGGCATGCTTCATCGACTTCATAGCAACAAGCTTGACTTTCTAGGAATCATGATCCAAATCACTGTTTCTTTGAGCATGAGAAGGCATGGAATCATCTCTTAAAGGTTGATTTCAATTAAAACAGAAAGGATTAACATTGTCCTTAGCCTAAGAGATATGGCTTGAATCATTATGTTGAAAAGGCTAAAAATGACCCAAACGATGTTGAAATCATTGTAACATTATGATCACATTGGTGATCACAACAATGGTAACCAAGACCCCCTACCAAATTTGATTATGAGTGGGAGAGAAGAGGACTGAAATGGATTAAAGAAAAGATAATCAAGCTCCAAATAGAAATATCTAAGGGATACATATATGATCCTCTGAAGGATTCTAATTGGGGTTCAGTCTTTATGAATCTCTACTGAGTCCAAATGAAAGGTGTTATTTCTAAGTTTCATTTAGCCTGAGTTTTTCCTTTTGCTTTTGATGAGTTACAAGGACTTTGGGTCCATTTCAATGGTGCTATTCTTCTCTGTGAACAATGAAGTGAATACTATTTAGTTATTATTGCTGGCATAGGTAGATCTCTCGCTGACAATATAGCCTCTTTCTGTTTATGTTGTTGTTGTCACACAAATATATTCCCCAATTTACTGTATGCTAGTCTCATTCATATTTTCTTATTATTTCAAAATTATATCTTTGTTGAAGTATGGTCTCTACTTAAAGTGCTTCTTTCAACAGCTTACAAGCACAGGCAACCATGGGTGATATGATAGATTTATCAGGGGATGGTGGTCTTCTGAAAACAATTATTAGGAAAGCCAAAATTGATGCACTTGCACCATCAGAGAGCCTCCCTCTTGTTGATGGTATGATAATTTTTTAATCTGCTTCTGCACTGCAGAAAAGCTTATGTCTTACAGAACGCAACTTCTGTCATTTCTTTCTATATTATATACTCGTAAGTTTAACAATAGCATAGTTGGTTTATTTCATCTCCCATGTATTTTTACAAGATTTATCATAATTGTTTTGAAGAGAACGTCTTGTCTATTTTGAAAAGAAAATGAGGAAATTTTTGTGCTGAGAGAAACTTATTTTGTTACAAGACAAATTTGACTCAGTGTCCATGAAATTGACTGCATCTTTTGCTTGACAGATCTATTAGTCGAGAAATGGTCAATGTAGTTGATATAAGCATTTCTTGATCATGTTTTGAAGTTGTCATTATTTTCTCCTTTTTCCTCTTTTCTGTGACTTGCGTGTTTTAGCAAGTCAAATGTTCTTCGAATTTCATATATAATAACTGGGTTGTAGTTTCATCAAAGTCTGTGATTTTAATTAACAAACAATAAACTCTTGGAACTTGATCAATATTCTTGATGATGAAACCTGTATGAGGTCCATGTCGAAATCTGAAGAACTAGTCGTGATTGAAGAACTGAAGTCTGTTTTGAATTTAGAGATTTTAGGCATCTAGCAATGCTTTTCTGATTGATGGAAATAGCCTTTAGGGTGAGAATAAACTAACCGTTGATGTACTACGTCAGATGGCCTTCTTGACAAAGCAATAGCATCATACTGCTGGTTGTCCTGTCAGAATTTGTGATCATATGGGCTATTCGACTAATTCTGCTAATGAGAGAATAGTGGACCGAGGACCAGGAGGATGCTATTAGGATGACTAAGCATGTTTATTGCTTTTTTTTCCCTTGTTTTCCTCGTCTTTTTGATTGACTTGGCTTCCTGTCTGATCTTGTGGCAGTTCATTACGAAGGCACGCTTGCTGAAACTGGTGAAGTTTTTGATTCAACGCATGAAGATAATACTGTTTTCTCCTTTGAGATCGGAAGTGGCACTGTCATCAAGGCTTGGGATATAGCTCTAAGAACAATGAAGGTGAAGTGTATAATGTCCACTAGTGAGATTCTTCATATTAGTATTTTAAAATATCTGATTACATAACTGTAATTTTGTTCAAGGTTGGGGAGGTTGCAAAAATAACTTGCAAACCAGACTATGCCTATGGAAGTGCTGGTTCGCCACCTGATATACCACCTAAGTAATCCCCATATATTTATCTAGTGGTTCGAGTTTGTAATTGTTAGATTATGATATATACTTAATCAGGAACTTTTGTGAGTGCAGTGCAACTCTTGTCTTTGAGGTGGAGTTGGTGGCATGTAGGCCTCGGAAAGGTGCAAGCCTTAGTAGCGTCTCAGATGAAAAAGCTAGGTTGCTGTAAGTTTAGACATTCAACTTCTGCCGCAATAATCATCTTTATTTATAATTGCTGACATCTTTTTGTGGGTCAAATTTGAGCGACCGTATAACAAAACTAATATGTGCTGCAGGTTCTACTTGTCAACCCTTTTTCATCTTTCTTTTTGTACTTTGACTTGTTAGCATGTCTCTTAAGACAAAAAAAAAAGAAGGAAAAACAGATCGACTCTGTGACATATTTCCTTTTATAATTGATCAGATTTTGGTAAATTTTCTTTCGTGGGACATGCTTGTTGCATGCTAGATTTTGGTAAATTATCATCCGGTGGCATGTCATGGCATGCAGAAATTTTACTCTTTAAACATCAGTTGTCCTTAAAGTGTACAATGATGTTTCTCCGGTACTTATTTTGATTCAGGGAACTGAAAAAGCAGAGAGAGATGATTGCAGCTAGCAAGGAAGAAGAGAAAAAGAAGAGAGAAGAAGCAAAAGCTGCAGCAGCTGCTCGAATACAGGCCAAGTTAGAATCAAAGAAGCACCAGGGAAAAGGCAAAGGGAAAGCAAAATAGTCGTTTATGTTTCGCCCCTCGACAGTTCTTTGCTACAATGGTAAAGTTGAATTCGAAACCGAGACACTACTTACCTTGTCTCTGTATAACTCAGAAATATGTGCCTTTGGGTGACTTCATATAAACAGAGAAATTTCTGGTCAGCCGAAAAATAAGAACAGCAATGCGGTCGCCATTCTTCTGAACGACGTTTTATGTCCTCTGAACAAGCATAGTTGCATGTTGATGTATGCATTCATTGTCAAAGCGTAGCGTAGAGACCAATTCTTGCACACAGTGATCCCTACATGGTTGAATGTTTGACATATATATGCACGTGAACCTATGAAGATATCGAAATACCATTTCAAGTGCAGTTTAGGGTCATCGTTTAACCAAAAGTATGGAAACGTTGTGTTTTTTCACTTGGGCATTTTTGGTTATCCGGAACTATTTGAGTTTTCTATCTTCATTTTTTATGGTTGACATTATCAAACATAAAAAATTTTATCGGGTTAATTACATATTATTTTTTATAATTAATTATTTTTAGTATTTTGATATTTTAAAAGTTATATTATAATTCTTATATTTACGAAGTGAAATATTAAAATCTTTATCTTCGATTTTTCATATATATATATATATATATATATATATATATATATGGGCGATGCCATGTGTTATGTGGAATGTGTTGGCTTCGTTAATTCTTCTCCAGCGGTTGGGGGGGTTTTGATCAAGCAAAGTTACTCAAACCATTCGTGTTGCACTGTGACCTTCATATTCGACCTGCTTTAGAGACCAACATAGAATAGAATTCAATGTATTTTGTCGTATTGTTTGTGTAATTGTCTCCTGTATTCCATCATTTCACTATGATTGGACAAACATTTTAAGATTTTGTGTGTTCGTTGGGTGCTGAGTAACGAGTAGAATAAGCATGCAGCACTCACCATACATGTATCTACCAACCCAAATATACACATATCACTAAGACATTGATTTTATTGTAACATATATCATGTCTCGGTGACCAAATGATTCATACAAACATCATTTTTACAGTATCAAAAGTGCATGCATATCTAGCACAGAATTGTTTGGTCGTGATTTCTTTTATTTATCAAATGACATCCTATGCAAATCTTAGAAATAATACACTGTACCGATGATCAAAATCTGAAGAACTAATACAAATACAAGGCACCAAAAATACTAAAAAACTAGAAACGTGTTCTCTGAGCATGTTCTCCTCTGGGAAAGAAACCTTGAGCTTCCAAATAGCGAACATCAGCAGGTCAAATTTATAAACACATAGCGAATAATATATAACCCAAAGACGAGCTGAAAACTACTAAAAAAAATTTTTTTTTTACAGTATTCATTGACTAAGCTCACAATTCTAACGTGGGAATGCTCTCCAACACTGAACACTCCAAAATGTTACCAACTTAACCTATTCACAACCATGTACGTGCCGGTGGGTAACAAGAAACCCAACGAGACTCATCCACGAACAATTGTCTCAGTTGTAGCTGATCGAAAAAAAAGTTTTTATAAGATCCTCAACAACTCTGGTCATTCATCTCAAACTACTGCATTTCTGTGTCATCACATAACTCAGCTTTGAAATGTGGATAATGGAACGTCGTATCCAGTGCGAAAACGGAGACCAGAGCCTAAATTCTTCGTCACAGGGCAGAACCAATAGAATATGCTGGGTCCCAGAACCTGCAAGAAATTTAGATTTTATTTATCCCAGAAGGCATTGACCATCTGCAGTCATTCCTAGAAACTAGCTGTTTCATTATACCCAAAAGATGGGCACTTCAAGCTCTCTTCTAGACTGCTTATAAATTTTCTGATCATCAAGAGTCAATTAAAATCAATGAGACTGTTGCTGACCTTCCCAAATTCATCCTGCTAGTCTACTACTAAGCCCTCTTAAGTTGTTTGAGCAGTGCACCATTGTTCACCATATAAAAAAGCCTAAATCTCGACATCAGTGCTTTGAAATATTCCCTCCAAGCATGCATGCCAATTTGGATTGAAAATTATTTGCACCACCGTGCAACAGAATCTATCCAGTGAAAAGAGGGAAGCACAACGGTTCACTGTACCGTATTGTACCGACGTTTCGACCCGGGCTCGGTATGGTACGGTACCAGTGTACCGGGCGGTACATCAAAGTGTACCGAATATTTTTTTATTTTCATACTGTAGCAGTGCTACAGTATAATACTGTAGCACTGTAGCGGTACCGGAAGATCCGCGTACCGATAACCTGTCGGACCGGTACGTACCGCCTAGTATGGGTGGTACGCTTCGGTACGGCAGACCTTGCACAACAACTTTTGAGTCTTCAAGAATAGTCATGCATTTTAAGAATTGCTTTGCTATGAAGAGCTAATTAGTTGGCGACCCTTGTCAAACTTGGGAAAATAACTTCCATCATATGACGGGTAAACCAATTTGTAGCTCTGATTGCTCTGCAGGTTGTGCTAGTGCCAATTCCAGTGCAAGGTTTTGTTGTTGCTCCTAAAGAAAGTGCATCGTAGTTCACCATATAAAAAGGCCTAGTCTTGACATCAGTGCATAAAAAAAATACCATCCAAGCATGGATTAACCTAGTGCCAACACAAGTCAGTAATTGACGTAGAGATGAGAGGGAGGAACAGCAACAGCAACAGGAAGGGGCAGAGTAATGGAAGAAGAGGAAAAATAACAAAAGAAGAGAAATTAAAATAGAAAAAGAAAGTGGCGCACAATGGGTATAGGTATCTGGCAGTAGGCTGATTGTTGGGTATAGCTGGGTACTGGTGTGGTAGCTTACAGGGCAATGAGCTTAGATTCAGATCAAACCAAGTGAAAATGCCCAATCCACATACTGATCAGTCGTTGGACCAATAAAACTGGACCATATTGATCAATAAAGTTGAGGAAACAATGCCTCAAGCATGCAAGCCAACCCCCATTGCATACTAACTAGATTTAGTTGTTGCCCCCCGCCTCCTTATTGGCCAAACTACTGCTGCTGATGGGGTTGATTAATTTGCAGTGGAGATGAAGAAACTGCATTAATCAATCATTGAAGTTGTCACTGCCAACACATTGGGCCGTAGGGGTTATAGAACTGGTTGACCCCTACTATTTTGACCACGTGTTGGTATTGGTATACCCAAAGCAAATCTATGACATGGTTATTTCCTATCCTGGTACTATAATGATGCAGATAGTGATTGCTCCAATGGCATTAGTAGTAATTTCATCCACAACCAAAACCTTTGTAGGAGGTCTTGATGTACCATTCTTATAAACCGCTTGATCGGTCTGGCTGTCCTCTGCTTGCCTAGTGTTTGTAGTGTCATATCTTGTCGGTATTGCATGACTGGAGGTGTTTTCATCACAACCTCTTGTTGTGATGACACTTTGTTGCTATGTAATCGATCAACACCTATAAGTAATTAATGTGAATCTTTGCGCAATTTTATTTTTAGGATTCCAGTTACAATGAGGCTGTCATAATCAATTCTTTTACCAATTGCTCAAATCAATAGATCAAATTTTTCATGAAGTCGTTAACCTTTTCCCTACAATTGTCGGAAAATATCATCTTCTCGATCAAGTCCTCTAGCCTCTCAATGCAAAAATCATGAGATGCCAATGCAAAAGTACACCATACACCACAAATCTAGAAGCTTGATTCTCCATGGATCTCTCATAGAAAAACTCTGATACCAAACTAGTAGGATTAACCCTTTCAACTTGGGTTTTCTATGATTCAAAGAGAAAGGTGTTGTAAGATATAATCTACAGAGAAAACAAAGGCTTTACTGCTGGAAAATGACTAAAAGACAGTAATAGATAATCATAGATGATGAAGTTGATTTCAGTCATCCAACTGACATGTGGTACTTGGACCAGTCTATTTCTTTGCCGTTATGCCTTGTAAGCTGTACACCTAGGATAGTGTTGAGTATAAACAAGCAACAAGAATGGTCCTGGCAGGGTCCTCCTCGATGCCTATCAAAGTCCAAGTAATAGAAAACTGTGAAGGCAATTGTCTTAATCCTTTACTCCGAGAACTCTTTTTATACCCCTTTTGTGCAAACAAAGGTCGGCAAACCCATTGCGCCAATGATGACGGCTTTTGAGTTCCAAGATTCAATTAGACGGCTCTTAAATACTGGTAGATGGTCCATCAGTGACCAATTGTCACGTCAGTCAGCTTAAATATATCTCTAGGCTGTAAGGTGCATTATTTTTCATCCACATCTGCTTCTTGGCTTGGTTGATTAGGCATTTGTTCAAACAGCACCCACAATTAAAAAAACAATAGTCTTAGAAGTGCTTATTGCTCTATTGGGCCATAACCTATTGTCAAATACCCCGGTTGGGCATTCAAGAAGCTACAACATTTGCAACTTTCTCACCCTGATGACTTCCAAAGATTGGACAACATAGTTAGGCTCTTTGGATTGGGAGGAGCATACGGATGAGTCATGGCTCCTACCATCAACTAGTGTTGATTACTCCACCTATGTTTGTGACTAGGTACAGTCACCTACTACAGTTGGCAACTAGGCTTATCCAACTAGATCAGTTGATGCTTTGACTCAACCTAGTAGACCGGTCAAGAGATTTCACCAATAGATGGAATATGAACTAATCCCAGAAAAAAGTGCATGAATCAAGGATTCACTAGATATTTCTTTCAAGGTACTACATGCTAAATGTTAAAGGCTTGTTTTGCTAATGAAGAATTACTTAGAGAAGGGACAAATGTACCTTTCAGAACATGTAAAGTTTCCTGTATATTTGTCTAAAGTTGCAAATATGGCAAATAATCTAATAAACCAAGAATTTAGCTTGACTAATATCTAATTAGTTACAATGAAAAATATTATTCCGACCCCTAATGTTGTTTCTCTTTTTCTCTTTCATAATATACCTTACTACATGTTATATGAGTTTTATTTCTATGAACCCAGGTCTACAATCTTCATTGCTCAGAGCACATATGAAGCCATGATCTATAGCAATTAAGTTCGCTTTTACACGTCCTATCACTATACTTGGTGAACTACATGATCAAATATAGTCACTGATGGGTTTTACAAGGATTGCGGAAAAGATTCCACTAATAACAATTTATCCTTTAATAGATTTTAGCATGGTTCGTCTCACCAATCCATACTAGTGTACCGACCAACTGTCAGTACGGTACATATCGAGCTGTGTCGAATGTACCAATGCATGATATATGCAGACATACTAATATATTACTCATACCAATCCCCTATCAGATCGATACATACCACCTATATCGAGCGGTACGTTATGGTACGATGAACCTTGAATTTTAGAACATCTATCAGTTAAAAAGTTCATTTCTTTAGAGAAATATTTATAATATTTTTTATTTTATGTGTTTCAATGAAATTATAAGTGAGTGGTGGGGAATGTACAATACTTTGTCCTTAAAAATATAATAGCAATAATTTGGTAAAAATTGGAAATGAGATGCAAGAAACATTAATTTGACATCCAAGAATACTAAACAGTACTACCTAGTGAATACAATTATTATTGTCTGTATTGATTTATTCTTAAAAGTAGGTCTTAATGCATGCAATAGCACCAAAAGCTTCTTGTTACCAACAAAGTAAAACTGTAGCCAAATAGCAGAAAGTTCTTACCCACATAAGGTTTTCATAAATACCAAGGTCATATGGATGCCGATACACATTTCCTACCTTTTCTGCCAGCCACATTGCCTTTACTCCTTCATGATACTGCAGGGCACAAAAATAGTACAAAGAGTTGTTTGCCGAAGTCAAACATGAAATACTCAAACGATATTCAATAACTTCCAAACCTCGATTGTGGTCTTGTTTTGTAGGATGAGGTAAACATGCCAACCCAAAAGGACAATTAATGCAATAGTTAAGGGAAGTAGCAGAATGCCACAAATTATCTGTCAATTATATCACTATTTCAAGTCAATGCTAACATAAGAACAGGTTGTATCAATGTTCGTAAGTCACTTACATACGAAATATTGAAAAATCCAGCATTATGTTCCTGATCGTTGTGGAGAGCATAAGAAGCACTTCCCACAAGCAAAACCTATAGCAATATCTTAAATCCTTTGTTAACGAAAATCTCCCAGGCTGCTAAAGGCATAAAAGAAATGAAACTATACCATAGAATGGATGCAGGCAATCACACCATAAAACACGAAAATAAGGAAGGCCTTATAGTTCTCATGCCCGACACAATTGTTTATCCAGACACAGTGGTGATCCTGCAAGCATCAATAGGCCATAATAAAACCAGCAAAAGGTTTGAAACTACAGAAGAGAAAGTCAAGATGCATACCATTCTCAAGACACATCTTTTACAAGTACGACAGTGATGTGCACGAGGAGGCTTATAGTGGGAACACTTCTGGCAGTATCTCAGGTCTCCACCCTGAAAAATTACCAATGTCAAGTTAGTTTCATCTGTGGATATATATATATATATGTATGTATATATATATATATATATATATATGTATGTATATATATATATATATATATGTATGTATATATATATATATATATATGTATGTATATATATATATATATATATGTATGTATATATATATATATATATATGTATGTATATATATATATATATATATGTATGTATATATATATATATATATGTATGTATATGTATATGTATATCTATATGTATATGTATATGTGTGTATATGTATATATATGTATGTATATATATATGTATGTATATGTGTATATGTATATATATACATGTATATATATATGTGTATATGTATATATGTATATATGTATATATATATATATGTGTATATGTATATATATATATATATCTATCTATATATATATATATATATATATATATATATATATATATATATATGTATATATATACACACACACACACCAGAAAAATATGACCAGAGATAAGAGATAAGAGATAAATTACTAAGAGCAAATCATCAGTAGGTGACCAATAACCATATAGAAATAACAAAATACTAGTTTGAAGGCCATTTTAAGCTTTAGGTTGAGCATCGGGCCAAAAGGATAGATTGCAAATGAAAACATGTGACCAAGGGGTAATTTTCATATCAAGCAAATCTAACTATGGCAATACATCAATTAATCTTCAAACAATAATACAAAGGTTGAGGTTTTAACATAAAACTGATGAGCAAGAAAGAACAAATACATACTTATCTTTAAGTGAACATTTGCTAAAGTGACAGAAACAAATCTAATACAAAAAAGCTAGATGGACGAATCCAATAGATGCTCTTGGGCTTTAAACAAATAGTGTATACCTTCACGGCAACAACCAGCGCCCACATTGTCTCAAGTATTTAGGACCGTTAAATGGATCTTCACATGGCATTGAGCTCTATTTAAGCAATATCAAGGCCCATATATGGGTTCTGGTTCGGCATGCTATATCATGAAATTGGTGGGAAGCCATATATTAAAAAGTTCAAAGAAAGTCAAAGACAAAAGTTTTTTAAATGCTTGTTTAAGGGTAGGCCCGGGTGCATTTTTAACATACATTACTTTTTTTAGTGCCTGTTTGCAATATAAAATTTAAATATTATTATCTACACAATTTTCTATTTCATGATCATATACCTTCTGCGGTATCATTTCGATGTGGTGTAGGGTTTAAACCCAGTAGGTAGATCAAAACAACTTGAGTGAGTCTCAGTTTAAATCAAATATTCAAGTTCACAAGCGAATTAACTGTCCAACTGCGGAAAAGAGTGCATTCAGATTCGTCTTCCTAGTAAATCTGTGCCATATAAAATGTAGTAAATCTCTCATACTCGTAAAAGTGACTCTCCTATTCCACAATATGGATAAGAGGAAAATCCTGAAAGGAGTCCATTTAAATTACATATGTCCGTCGGTGAATTAGATGTGCTTGTTATTAAGCAACTTTAGAGACTAACATGCAGACATCCGATCCACGAAAGAGAATTCATGTCGCACGACAAGATCTCCAATGGCAATTTGGTGCAAATCAAAGTCACTACAAAACAAAACAGATGCTTGGAAGGAAGCCAGACGAAAATGTCCACTATTTTACCAAATTCAGAACAGATGCTATATAAGAACCAGTAGAAGATCGCCTTTATTCAGCAACGAAGGACTAAAACCATCATAGTATAGCATACAAATCACGAGAAAATTTACTGGGATATTTAGGGACGAGACGGGAATCCAGACCTTCCTCTTGATCTCGTGGATTGGGCTCTCTGAGTGCTCGATGTCGGGTGAGAAGGAGTTCGGAACACGGCCTGGATCCTTGAACACGGCGATCCCGTAGGTGACAACGACCACGACGGCGAGAGCGGTGAACACGGCGGCGTTCGCGAACCCAGCCGCCGTCGACAGCCCCAGCCATCCATCGATCAAGACGAAAAGGGTCGTATAGTACAGATAGCCAATCGCGGTGAGCACGATAAAGATGGGGAGCGTCACGTAGCCTCGCATCCTCCTCCGATCCGATCCCCAACACCTTCTCTGCTAGGTTTCTATTACTTGCTATGACGTTTGGTATAATGGAAGCGTCGATTCCTCGCAGCCCTCAACTAGAAGGATTAGTGGGTAAGGACGATGGGCGACAAGGAGGCGCCAGCGCCGGCGGCGACGGCGGCGCCGTTATACTACGCTTTTCACCTTTGCCCACGACAGTTGCCTCTCCGTGTTCAAAAAAATTGCCCATTATTATGTTACCATTATGTGATCTTATATTCAGTAAATCAATTTATTTGTCAAGTTAAATAAAAATAAAATATATTTATTAATTTTTACACTTGAAAATTAATTAAGATTTATTTAATTGCAAAATCAACGTAAAAACATGCCACCGTAGTCTTCCTTAAATAGAATACTCATCAGAAAGAGCTATGAAGAACTTGAGAGAATGTTTCAGGTGATACAGAGAAACTTCATATTATTACTTTCTAAAATAAACTTAAACACATATTCGACTGTATATTCAACCTGAAAATATATTAAATTTAATATAAAAATACTTATAAAATCATCCTGTAATAAAAAATACATTAGAAAGGATATTTGTATCATATTTTGACTCATATAATAAAAGCTTTTGGTGGTTTGAAGAGGTTTTATTTCATTATACTTGAAATAATTTAAACAATTGAAAAAGTTATAATTAGTATTATTATATTTGACTCCTATTTTAAAACTGAAATATATTTGATTATGAATTTAATCTAAAAATATTTTAAATTTGACATTAAAATATTCTAAATCCAATTATAAAAATTTCATGCGGCCGCTGCGTAAGTTGCAATTTGTTATGGGCCGTTGTCGGCCGCACTAACGGGTGACCCTATCTATATCTTGGACCCGTGCAACGCCGCCCCTTCTCTAAACCCTAGAGGCTTAACCCCCTACTACGGTAATTTGTATTTGTGCGTCCGCGTCAAGCACGCTTACTTCCGGTTCCAGCGGCCGCGACAATGGCCTTCTCCGCCGCTCTTCGCCGTGCCGCTTCTGCCGCCGCCCCTGTGGCCGTCCGCTTCCTTTGGCGAGGCCACCAGGCCAACCGCTCGACGCTGATCCAGATCCTGTCTCCGAGGACAACGATCGGAGAGAGAACAGCTTTCCCCTTCTCTTCCGCCGCGTGCTTCTCTTCGGCGGCAAAGAAGCCAGCTACCGACGCCGACCTCGTCCGTGTCATCGAGTCGGAGATCAAGTGTGCACTGGAGTCTGACGACCACGATCGAGTGAGTTTCCTGTATTCCCTTTTCAGAAAGTACTTGGTTCCCTTTTGCCCACAGCTCCATTCTGAAATCTCCGAGAATAAAATCCAATCTTGATGGAAAAGATCACACTTGGGACTAATTCTTGCTGTGCTTATTACCTCAATCGCTTCATCAGGTGGAGGAAGTGCCCGACGGGTTTCCGTTCGAGATCCAGGATGACAAGGGGATGAACACTGTAACCCTTAAGAGAAGCTTCCAGGGAGAGAACATTGAAGTCATAGTTTCTATGCCCAGCCTCGTCACCGGAGAGGAACCGGATCATGATCGAGTGGGTGACGATGATAATGAGGACGGTGATCAAGAGGAGAAGCCCGGTCAATCCAGCGTTCCGCTGACCGTGAACATCTCGAAAGGAAATGGGCCAAGCTTGGAGTTCTCTTGCACTGCCTACGCTGATGAAGTTACAATCGACAGCATGTCCGTTAGAGAAAACAAAGAATCTGATGATGAGATGCTTGCCTACGAAGGACCCGATTTCAAGTCAGTAATTCTCTCCATCGATTTGTTACGTTTAATGTCTATAAAATCTATTTGTTAATGGCTGTAACTTGCTGCTTGTCCTTCAGTGATCTGGATGAGAATTTGCAGAAAGCTTTCTACAAGTATCTGGAGATTAGAGGAATTTCGCCCATGACAACCAACTTTTTGCATGAGTACATGATAAACAAGGACAGCCGAGAGTACCTGTGGTGGTTGAAGAATTTGAAGCAGTTTATTCAGAATTAGAATCTGAAAAATTTTCCCAGATGATACGATCTTTTAGTTTGAATCATTACCAAATTGCAAGCTCGTTATGATTTGTTTAGTGACATTACCAACCCAGCCTATTAGCATCTTTGAGAATGTTAATGGATGTGAGCTACTACCTGACGTTGTTAGTTCAGTTTTGTACTGGTTTCAAGTCCAAAACAATGGCACCAATCTCTGGCTTGCGGATTTTATGGCTTGCACAATTGAAAACATTCCTTTGTGTGCTTTGTGGTGGAGGAAAGCTTCCTACTTGCCAAGCTTATGAGGTAAAATAGACTATGGATTATCACAATCACCCTTCATTAATATTGTTAGCTGTTGCTTTAGAAACTGCTGAGGTAGTTATTTTTCCTATAATAATTGATTTGTTTTTTCCTTCTGTTTAAATGGCAATCACATGAATACAGATTCGTATGTGTTCTCTTTTTTTTTTTGCATAAATTACCTTCATTATGTAAAAGTAGGTCATGTAGTCGCATGAGTTTAGGTAGAGGTAAGTGATCTGATGCATATGGAAGTATTATTCTTTGCCTGAGAAATGAGCTTCTTCTTTAGAGAAGAATAGGGAGTATGACAAATAGGGTTTGTGTGTATGCGGTTCACATTTTTTAGTCCCTTTGAATTTAGCTGTATGCTAAATAGTAAGTTAAATGTCTATGTAACGTAGTAAAATTGGACATGCAATACTAAATATGATCGGGCGACAGTAAGATTTATTTACACTTTGCTTGACACTCATCATATAGGAACCACCTCGATTAGTATGTCTTTTGCTGCAACTTGATGAAATGTCTGATTAAAAATGAGAGGTTTAAGCTTAAAAAATCAATATGAGGTGGTAGATGTTACAACAACAAAAATTTTCTTCACTGTGTGTTATCTTTTTCCTTGCAAGTTCATATTATTGTGTTATACCACTTCAACTTCATCTACCGATTCTATATTTACACTCTTTCAAGTTATGCACTGGAAATGGGCACCTTAGACAGGGTTTCTGTTTAGTACGGGTGAAATGGCCCCTCAAACCAATTTTTATTTGTCGGGTGACTTTGTATAGGTCATCTTGATAGGATTCCAATAGATTTACAGGTATCGAAGGGTAAATTTTGATGATTAACAGTCATCGTTGGTTGTTGAAATAGGCTTAGATGAAGATGAAATTGTGGACTTGAAGAGCCTTCACCAGAAACAGATAGATATTGTTTGGCTGCAAGAAAAGGGATTTCAAGCAGTAACTGCAATTTCTTTTGGAAGAATTCAACAGTAGATTGAACTTTGGGTTTTAAGACTAGGATATATTGAAGCAAAGAAAGATGGAGAAGCTGTCTTGTTAATTGAAGTCAACAATCACCTTTCTTATCATACTTGTTGGAGTAGGGGACTTGCTGCATAAGCCACCACATCCTTAATAATAATACATTAGGGATTTTTAGAAGAATAGCTAGATAGTATACAACAACCAAAGTTGGAATAGAGTGATGCGAGAGAATTTTGCAGGAATTTCTCTCTCTATTTTTTTTATTTCTCACACATATATATATATATATATATATATATATATATATATATATATATGTATGTTGATGATGGTAGGGTAGGGATGGTGGTGATAGGCATCCTTACACACAAATCGTGAGACCATAGCATTCTTTTTAATATCACCTCCCCTGCACGCTTTTTTCATAGGTTTGTCCTTGAGAGACGCACGGGATTCGTCAACCTGATCACACCAAAAGCCATGCCCTGGTTTTTCATCTCTACCTTCCTCCTCATACATCGTGTATATAATTAGAGATGCAGGAGACGTCGGCGAGGTACCCAGCGAGAAAGAGTATGGCCATGCCTAGGGTGGTGTGTGCTCTCTTATTCGTTCTCTACGCCCTCTCGCGCACAAGCCCCTCCACCGCCCACGATAACAACATCATGCTCACCGGGGATGTCCTCTGTCCTGACTGCCAGCTCTCCTACCTCGACGCTACCTTCACCATGCAAAGCGACTGCAACCTCGTTTTTTACGAGCAGAGCGAGGCGACTTTCTATTCCGATACCTACGACCAGGGCCACGTTAACTGCACCGTCTCCCTCAACCAATACGGTCAACTGGTCATCTCCGCCCCCGACGGCACCACAGTCTGGACTTCTGGAACCCCCGCCAGCGAAGGCAGGTATGCGGCCGTGCTCAGACCCGACAAACAAGTTGGCATCTACGGCCCGGTCGTCTGGTCCGCCCCTGACACCGGGCCCGCCAGTGATGTGCTCATGGACGACGGCGAGGAGGGGGAGTCCGATGACGATGTCATTCCGACGGTTGACAACACCTTATTCTCATCCGACATTCTCGGCGAAAACGAGGGGCTTGCAACCAGGGATTATTCCCTGACCATGCTTGAAAGTTGCAGTTTGGAGCTCGTCAAGGGCGAGTCCCAGTACCTGTGGGTGTCGGGCAGTGTAGGCCGAGGCAAGCACTGCTTTCTCAGGCTTAATCGCATGGGCCAG
Organism: Musa acuminata AAA Group; assembly: GCF_036884655.1. Classification (NCBI taxonomy): domain Eukaryota; kingdom Viridiplantae; phylum Streptophyta; class Magnoliopsida; order Zingiberales; family Musaceae; genus Musa; species Musa acuminata. The sequence continues at coordinate 25,238,163 of NC_088341.1, forward strand.
CTCACCATCAAAGACGACGAGTATCAGAGCATATGGTCGACCAAGCCTTCGCCACGAGGGGATGGCGACTACGTGCTGATCCTCCAGTCCAATGGCCAAGCTGCCGTCTATGGACCTTTAATCTGGGCCACCGGTGGCTACTATCAAACCACTCCTTTTGCATTCTCTCCGGCTCCGATATCTTATTAGCTGCTACGCTGCAAACGTAATTAGAAGCTCGAGATATCTTTAGGCGATTCCGCCACTGGTGGTTCATGTAACTCCACAATAATAAATCGGATCATATGTCTTTCTACTTGGAAACTCTGCCCAAGTAAATAAATTAATATATCAGACAAAGTTTGATTGATTGGAGATGTATATTTGGCTAATATATCAGATTTTCTCAAAGATATATGTTATGGTAATATTCATATTCAAAAGCCTATATTGGAATAACAGAAGAGACGATGTTGAAAAAGGAACAACAGCCAATTGTTTTTATTAAAATATATTCATGAAAGAGGATTAAGTGAATAATCCATATATTTTTTTTATTAAGAATTGGAATCGGATGGGTTTGATCCACAACCTAATATGTGAATTGATGTTGATGTTGGGTTGAGATCACTCTAAACTCTAAATCCTAGAATCTAAACCTAATAATTTTTTTATTTTTGAATTGAATTGATAAATATAATAATATATGCTAACCTTGTGAATTCCAATACCTTTGTGAATCAGAGATAAGAATTGAAGGTTCAAAAAATAGAACTTTTGTGCAAAATAATGCACCTTAAATATAATCTTCCCACCAAAAATTCTATTATATTTCTTTAGCATTAATATAATGATAATTTACCGAGAAAATCAAGTTTTGGACTGAAACATGAACCGCACTCTGCAATCATCTGGCACCATTATAATACTGTGCAACTCAAAAGAGTTGCCACTCTCCATTGCCCGGATATGTCCTTTGTCAAAAGATGAATTACCTCTTGAAGGTCTGTAACTCAGCATCATAGTGGCCCATAACATAAACTTTTCTCTTATGACACATCGACTCATCAACCTATCTATCGATTTTTTATTGATAGCCCTGACCCATAATGGATAACTCATCTACTTCATCCTTTTGTCTCGTTTTATTTATCCTCAATACCTAGCACTCCCTCGACCTCTTTTATCTTCACCTCGATAGCATAGAGGGAAAAAATATCAAGTCCCCATATACTCAGGTAGATATGATGAAACACATACCCAACTTATGATGGATAAGGTTAAATACACATGTTGTAGATAAATATATTTTAAAAACTCTTAAGATACATATAAAATAATATACATATTTCAACAAACCCTTTCTCTTTCCCTACAAGTTAAAGTTTGCATAAGGTAATATTTTCGTCTCTTCAAAAAATTTTTGAGCTAGTTACACATTTGCAAAGAAGACTATACAAAATTTAAAAGAAAGCGCTAACCTTGATCCTAACTCTTCCCCTAAAATTTATCCCTAACTGATAAGATAATTATTAACTCTTCCCTTAAAGCTACACATTTGAAGAGGAACCAAATGTATGACCCTTGGATTAAGATCCAACGTAGGCCTAGGCCCAGAAGGGGTCCGACCAGTTCAGTTGCCCACACAACATAAGGAATCAAATAGAGTTTTGTAGTTTTGAAAAGTTGATGCCTTCACATTATATTAGCTACCCAAAATAGAGCATTCAAGAGCAAGGTCCTGAGATGCCTCATGGAGATAGGACAACATAGCAATTAGTTGCCAAATCATTTCTAGGGATTGTTTGATTGCCCTGATGATAGATCTGAACCGATAACTTTATCCTCTATTGTCTTTGCCTTAATGGCATAGAGGCAAAGAAACACTAGATCCCCACACTTAGGACTGACATGAAGATAAAGTTGATGGCACAAGTCCAACTTCTAGTGGATAAAGTTGATGACACACACATGATGATACAAATATTTTAACAAATCCTTTCTTCTACAAATATTTAATAGGTGAACCAGATGTACGACCCTTGGATCAAGATCCATAGGCCTAGGCCTAATAAGGGCTTGACTAATTTCTTGATCTAAAAACCCAATTCAAATCACCTATCATTCATGATGATCCCTCTTCGAGTCCCACAGAAATAACCCATTATGGGTTTATAGTCTGAAGAAGTTAAGGCTCCTTTCCATTCCATTAGTTACCCAAAATAGATTGTATGAGATTGAGGTCCCAAAATGCCCCTTGGAGATGACATGACAACCAACTATTGAATTGTTTTGATCATACGTTCTTATGGCAGATCTGATCGATAATTCATTTAATATAACTGACCCTTGATGTACTCTTTTTATCCCTTTCTTTGCCTCGATGGAGACTGATTTGCCATAGTATATGATAGATTAAACCCTTTATATATCATATGGGAATACACACTATTTAGATTCTTCTAAAACAATAACTTTCCTCTCCCTAAAAATATCCAATTCCTTATTTTAAGCACTCATCTAAGTGCCTAAGCAAACAATCAATTTAAAATGGGTACGAGTCAAGCACAACCAAGCCCAAGCACCAGGTGGCTCAGACATGCACCCGAATTAAACTAGGCTTAGGTTCAACTAAGGGTCAAAAGAGTTGATTCCACGTAACTATTTCAACCAACTAATCCACGTTCTCCCACCCACCCCCAAAATACTCATTCTATAATAGGCAAAAAGAAAAACTTTTGATACTGCATTTTGAGAAAAAACTTTTGCAGTGCTTAGATAACAGTGATATTTTTTATCTAAAACACCTCAACTTATATTTTAATGTGAACCAGTGTCATGCTAAATATATATAATCTTGATTTAAACACTCCACTATATATTAAACAACACCCTATAGTTGTTGGTTGCTACATGATTTGTAGTTATTAACTAATTTCTAGTATGTTGATACTAGTTGGTCACTATAAGAATGATATTAATTGTTAGCTATTTGCCATTTCCTCCTAGATAATTATATTTTTTGCCTTTAATGTTTCATATTTCAACAACAACGGCAAGTTTATAGTAACATAAATGATCCCAAAAAGGATTTATGATAAAAATATAATTATCTAAAGTATCCAAAAGATTCTAATATTGTGATACATTTTTATAAATACTTTGAAAGTTTATAGGCTTTACTTAAAACATATTCCTATAAAGAGTGATAATACCAGTGTAATTTGCTAATCAAAAAACCTTATTCAACATTCTTGAACCAAATACATTAATATTAAACATCATTTCATTAGAAATCATATAAATAATCATGATATATCTTTGGATTTCATTAACACAGGATATCAACTAGTGGATATTTTCACTCAACTATTGAATAAGAAACAATTTGATTTTATTAGAAGGGAATTAGACATGTTAAACTTGAATAAATAAATTTTGATATTATTATGTGAGAGTCCCAAAATAAAATTGCCTGGTGATAGTACCACTAGACTAACAATACTATCGCTAGTACTCTCTACTAAGTAATAGTAGCATCGCCAAAGCTAGTCGTACTACCACCATCAATTCGATTCAACCCGATTTAATTTTAAGGCTAGTGGTAGAATCACCTAAACCCTCTCTAAACTCATCTCCTCTCCCTAGCCGATCTCTCACTCTAACCCTCTTCTTCCTCCTTTAAACCTCCCCCATAATCCTCTTTCACCCTCTTCCTCCTCAAAATCTCTCCTCTAAACCTCCCCTAATCTCTCCTCAAGATCTCTTCTTCCTCTTTACTTACCTAAAGCCTAGGACTTAATCAATCTTCTTAGTGATCAACAAAGAGACTTAAGTTGACAAAAGGCTAGACTAAAAGGATAACCTCTAAATCCTCGTCTTATTATCAATTTAAAATTTATTCTTATTTTTATTTTTATAATATATATTATAATCTTCATGATACCTAGAATATCCTCAAAGGATAAAGGAAATAGAAGAATATATGAAACCAATGACACTATCTTATTTGATTCCTATGAACATGTCCTAACATTTTTAATATTTGAATATAAGATTGTTTACAAAGAAAAGTATATAGACCTAGAAGATTTGAGTGCACTAGAAACAATCTAATAGTTTGCTAATTTAAATGTTCTTACTATTCTTTAAATTAGTAAACTTATCTACCAAGACTAGTTAGAATATTTTACAAATAATTTACATGTAGATGAAAATGATAGAATAACCACTTATCTTTTTAGGATATCATAGGCATTACTGAAAAAGAGAAGGTTATTTTTTTTCAATAATGGGACATCGAGTCCATTATGGTCAAATATCATGAGGTCACTAGCATTATTTTTAGAAACTCTAACCTATCTATTGTCCTAAAGAGTTATGAGTATCTTTTACCATTTAACACTAAATTACTTCATCATATCTTAATTAGTATTTTACTTTCTAAACAATATAATCTTAATGAAGTTAATATTTTAGAAATAGATATCATATATTGGATTATGACAAGAAGTGATTATTGATTTGGTTTCCTCGTACGTCAAAATATGATTGATATATCTAAGAAGGATATGATGCTTCCATATGGAAGCTTGATTACTAGATTTTTACATGCACACAACATAGCCATCTCACTAGATGAAGAAATCATAAAACTAGATAAATTCAATATCATTAATAGAAATCTATTGAGAAGATTGAGGTGCATTACAATTAATAGAATATGAACTAGATTTCCTAGAAGAATTGATTTTTCTCCACTCGAGCCTATACCAGACACACTTATACATAAGGGTAGTCTTTCTCCTCTTACTAATCCCCTTAAGGCAAGACCTCTAGTGGATTTGGCACCTTCTTCATCTTATGAGATTATAGCAGCTTGATTGGATCGTCTTGAGCTTCACCAAGTCTAGATTTTGACTAAGATGTAGTATATTCATCAGTGTCTTGATACCTTCAATGCATATTTTTATACTTTATTTAGATATTTTGGATTGCCATTCCTTGAGTAGATTATATATTTCTTTTTTTTCTTGATAACAAAGAGGGAAAAGTAATAATTATGTCCATCTTTATCTTTGAAGAAGTAGTACTATACTTGTCTTTGTCCTTTAATGTTGAACAAAAAAAAATGTTGTTATGATATGTTTAAGGTATGATGTTTTTAACTTATGATGATGCTTTATGAACTAAAATTATGCTTTTAATTTTTATTATTAAAAATCACTAAGATTTATGATCAAAATTATTTCAACTTAAATTCAAAACTAACACTAAAAGATTATTATTCTGAATTTGAATTCATTATATTTTAAGATGGTGTATAGACAAGAGGAGTATGGTTAAGGCTCCATCATCAATTGGTTATCATCATTAAAAAGGAAGAGATTATTAAATTTTATATTTTAATGATGAAATTAATTAATGAGTTTATTAGACTAATATATTTTTGAGATAAGTGATACAGGAAATACTTTGATCATGGACTTATATTACTAAAAGGCCAACTATTGAGCAAAAGAGCAAGACATTATGTCAAAAAAATATCATATCGAAAATTAGACGTCGAGCTGAATGATTGGTTGACGTGCAAAGATCAAACTTTATTCTATAGGTTCAAGTATCATGCCAAAAGGATTATATATTGTGCTTAAAGATTGAATGTCATGAGAAAGTTGACATGCCAGTAAAATGAGTGATATATTGAAGGAAAAAGCAATATACTAGAGGTTTGAAGAAAGTGTCGGAAGATTGAAAGATATGCTAGAACAATATGCTGAAAGCTTTGTAAATATATCAGATATGTGGTTGATTTATTAAAGTCTTTATTGAGATTATTTTAGGTCAATTTGAGTTAGTATTAACTTAAAACAATATCAACGTATCAAGAAAACCATTAGGCTTAAAGCTGGGCTGAATTGGGCTTATTAAAAGACTAAACATATGTCTTAAAGTAGGCCTAGGTGGTACCATAAGGTCTAGGCGATAGTGTCGCTTGAGTTAACTGACAAATACTATTTAATGCTTGTTTGGCTTTCTCACGATAATATCACCTATAGTGGCGGTAGTACTAACCAAATATTAAATTTTGTGGTAGTAGCACTATTAGAGTCTAGAATTATACTGTCAAAAGTTACGATAATAGTGTTAGGATCAAGTCGGCACTAATAGGGGGGGGGGGGGGTGGGGCGAATTAATGTTTTTGGAGAATTACACCGATCGTAAAAATTAATATGATAAAACCATATTGGAAAGACATTCTAACTTAAAGATATTCATAGGAGAGTGGTGAAGATGTAAAGTAATTACAAAATAAGTAAATAGTAAAGAAGATAAGGCACACCAATTTTATAGTAGTTAAGTCTCGTGACCTATGTCCACTCCCGATTCCTCCTCCATTGAGACTATTGATGTCCACTAATGGTCTTTCTCTGATGGGCGAAGACCAACTACCCTCTTATAATTCTTTCTCCTTTTTGTAGGCTTAGGAGATAACTTTTTTATAAGCCTTACACCTATCTTAGAATGATTACAAAGCTAAAGAAAAAGGAGGAGAACACTTAGCACTTTTTTAACACTTTCACACCCTAAAATCTCAAGACTTTTTTTCACACTTTTGTGCTCTTTCATATAGGAAAGAGTGACTATTTATAGGCTCCAATGGCTTCAAAAATGGAGCAAAAAATTATCTTATCCGGGTATTAATGATACCACCACTATTATTGGATGGTACCACCATCATTATTGGGTAGTACCATAGCTTGTAGACTGACACTAGGTAGTACGATCACTTGATAGAGCCTCATAGACTGGGTTCTAGCGATACCATCGTTTGACAGAGCAGTACTACTACCTGGCAGCATTAACTATCGGTGGTACCATCGTCCAATTTGGGCGGTTCCACCACTCAGTCTGGGCAATGGCACCACTTGACGTGGCTGAATGGGCCATTCAACCGGCCCAATTCATGCTAGTCATAGGTGTCCTGCAAGCCAATCACGTCAGTGATGGCATGTGTGACTTGACACGTAGTCTTTTTGCTTGTTATTATTATTTGATATTTTATCACTTTATATTGCATGTTGCTTGAATATATTGTAATGTTCATGGATCTGTGCAATGAGAATCGAATCGTGATGAGATCACGATAATGAGACCGATTCGTCTTTAAACACAGATCTTAAATAATCCCGGTCATAGTTACTTGAGAGGGACATCGAGAAAACTGGATAAACTAGTGTGTTATATACCCATTCATATGGTGGATGCAGTTGGTCTCATAACTGCTTATGCGGGAAAACTAGGGATATAGTATAGGTGCTCATTAGGAAATGAGTTCACTGATTGATTTGCTTACGGAATGTTGGATGGTTGATGATGATTTATTGTCAGACAGTGATTCTGTAGTCCCAATGGTGTATATGGTCCTTAGACTTGAGACACCAAGGATGTCCTATATGAGTACTTTATTTTTTGATATCGGACTTATAGGTCTAGAGATTCCAAATCTAGCACAACCAGTCATCGGGAGTGGTAGCCAATCTTACGAGGGCTATTGAGTATCGATAGAGGATCATCCACTCTCGGTGTCATGAGAGAAATATCTCATGTGTTCTTACTCAGACAAATCCCTGGCAAGGGTCATTCGGATTAGGAGAAAAAGAGTTTTCCGGAAGAATCTGATTAGAGCGAGACTCGAGTAGAAACCATATGGGTCTAACAACACTATGCCTAACATAGATCTCTGAGATATTAGATAGATGAGGGACTATAGGTCCACAGTAATTAAGGACAGACATGTCCAATGGATTGAATTCTCCTGTATCGTTTGGGGACTGTGGTATAGTGGCCTAGTACATCCATAGTCGATGAGTCAAGTGAATTATTATAGAGATAATAATTTACTGAGCTAGAAGGAGTTCTAATAGGTATGACTCATGGCCAGCTCGATATTGAGCCTAGAGGATCATACACATATGGCAGGCGTTACGATATATAGAGGTTCATATATGAGATATCCGTTGGAGCCCTTATCTTATTAGATATCCAATAAGCTATTGAATTATTGGATCCTATGGATGAGATCCAATAAAAGCCAATGAGAGATTATTGAATAGAGATCCACTAATCTAAGAGGCTTGGGTATTTAGATGAGATCCAATACCCAATATGGTAGGATCCATTAGGATTAAGTTAATAGGGGACCTCTATAAATATAAGAGAATCAATAGTTTCTAGGCTAGAGTCTTTTTTGGGTTGCCTCTCCTATTCTCCTCCCCTTCTCCTCCTCAGATAGTAGGCTTGGAGTTTTGAGGAGTATCGTTGCAGCTCTACTATGTGGATCACCGCCAGAGAGGATAAAACTTAACCTCCTTCGCCCTCTTCTAGAGATCTGCAAGAATTTAGAGATATACGATCTCCCTATGTAACACAAGCTTTAATATATGCAGTTTTAAGTTTCGTGATTTTTTTGTACACTAATCTTCACATGACGACGAATACATCTTTGGGAAATTGAAGATTTTATTTTTAATATTCTTCTGTTACACATATGATGTCGCTCCTAGATTTACCAACAATTCAGCCCTATTAAAGGCTCAATTGGCCCCTAATTGAGTTAGTAAGATTTCTCCCAAAACTAACTTAAATTAAAGTTCTAGCTATGATAGTTAAGGCTAAAATAATTGTAATACAAGCAATCTAAGTTATCGACATGTCAATCGTTCAACCAAACTCTCAATGAACTTCCGACGAACCCCCAACGATCTTCCGGCGAGCTTTCGACGAACTCCTAGCGAACTTCCAGTGAGCTTTTGGTGAACTTCCAGCAAGCTTTCATTGCATCGTTTGATCCTTCGATGTATCCCCTGATTCATCTGGCCTAATGCTCAACTATTGACTCCGGCCCAAATTTGATTCTTCCTCAATCATTTTGCCTTTCTTACAATCGTAGTTAGTCCTGCATCACTTATCTCAATACATGGATTCTACTTTACTTCATTGTAAACTATCCAATCCTCTCATCTCTACTCACTCATAAACTTATTCGAATCAAACGTCTTTTCAAAACGGTTTACGTCGAACTAAGAGTTTCATCGCATGAAGTTTTTTGAAATTCGATTAAATTTATTATTTTTATCTACTGCACTAATTCACCCCCCACTCTTAGTGTCATTCTTGATCCTAACAGTTGGTATTAGAGCTATGTTTTTCTCATTTAGTTTAACACCTAAGAGAAATAACTCTTTTTGACTTTCAAGAGGGTCAATCTATTATTCATCCTCTTATATTCAATGGGATGATCTATATATATTGGAAAACTTGAATGAGAGTTTTCTTGCTTTCTTTGGATTTAAGTTTGTGGAGTATTATTAAAAATAGCTTTCAAAAACCCTCTAGACCAATGAATGAATGGATTGATCTAAAGAAGAAAATGTTTACTTTAAATGCTAGAGCTTTCAACACTCTATTTTGTGCCTCAGATAAAAATGAATTCAATCGAGTTTCTATTTGCGAAATGGCTTATGATATTTGTCATACACTTGAAATAATACACGGAGATACTAGTAGAGTTAAAGACTCTAAAATTAATCTTTTGATGCATGATTTCGAGTTGTTTCATATGAAATCAAGCGAAACTATTGTTAACATATACACCCATTTTACGGATGTCAACAATAGTTTAAAAGCACTTGATAAAAGTTTTTCGAATTTTGAACTTGTTAACAAGATTTTAAGATCCCTTCTAAAGAGTTGGGATCCGAAAGTAACTATAATACAAGAGACAAAGAACTTAAATAATTTTCCTCTAGAAGAATTTATTGGTTCATTGATGATATATAAAATGATGTGCAAGGCACATGATGAACATGACGAACTTAAGAATAACCTTCCAAAGAATATGAAGGATTTGACACTTCGAACTCAAGAAGAACACTCGAGCGAAAGCTCAAGTGATGATGACTTTGAACTCTTAACAACATATCAATCGGAGGAATAATATATAGGAAAAAATATAAAGTAATATCTTATTACATTATTAATAATAGAAGTTGATTTTGTGGCATGCTTTGAGACCAATAATCAAGCTTTATGATTGAAAAATTTTTATCTTAGGACTTGGCATGGTCAAACTCAATTGTCAAATCACTAAATATACTTTATACCATATCGTATTAATTTCCTTATCTAAGAATGACAAGCACTATTATAACTGTATGCATCATAGTATAAAGTACTTGATGGTTAGAGAAAAATATTTAGAAATAATTAATGTCAACTAATAACTTAAATTTCATTATATTGATTACATATCCATTCACTTGGATTTATAGTCTAAAGTGTCTAAAAGAATATATTTTTATGATTAGATTTATGAGCAACCCATAAAAAATATAGTGATGCATATTTGGGTAGACATAATAATTGACATTCTTGCTTATATAGTTAAAATTATTTATTTTTACTATCCTATTCATATTTATATATATACATATTATAGTTGAATGTGATGATACGATTGTCTTAACAAGATAAATTATAGAAGTCATTTTGTATTATTTTAGGGGGGACTAACAATATTATGATACATAAAAGAAAGTATGATATTGATGACACATAACAACTATGACTCACTTTACTAGTCAAACTTAATATAGCATTATTATATTTATTAGATTTATTGGGCTATTTTTTAAAAATTCATGCGTGTCTAAATGATTTTCAAAAAAAATAGAATCTAGTTAGGTAAAATTATTTTCAAATAAATTTATTTTATTTATTTTAAATAATTATGTATCTTATCAATTAATGAGCCAATTACAAAAATATTTGATTATATGGTCCTATCTAATTAGGTAAGATACAGTATGAATATGATTGGATTCTAATTATGATTATTAGCTAATAGAAATAAAGTTAAATTATGATAGAATTCCTTAGAAGAAAATTTTAATTGGAGGGACTCTCCTAATTATTTATTCTAAACTCTTTGCTCTAAACTATAAATAGATAGAACCTCATAAGGACTATAAATATAAAATAAAATAATTGAATATATGGATGCGGATATATGGAGGTATATATACATGATGATTGAGAGATTACAAATTCATCGCTCATAGTGATCTTATGAAGGATAGAAAGAGATGAGAAAGTAAGTTTAGTTCTTGTTGTAGTCACCTTAGTTTTCAAATCTGATTACAGAATGATTGTAGATCAAAGAAAATATTTTTTGAGCATTATTCAAAAGGCATGTATCGTAAATTTAGATATATTATTATTTGATTTCAGATTTTAGCATTACATATCTTCTTAAAGGCAAATATTGTAAAAATAATGGTAAATGATAAATTCAATGGTTGAAAAAAATTAAAATAATAGACATGCCTTCTTCTTTAATATATATTCATATGATTTCTTATCTTTCATTTATATCAACTCTCTGCTTCCAACCTCGTCTAATTTTGGGCATGTGCAAATTGCGATGAGTCGGATCAATCCTAGACGTTTACAATTGATTTCCAAACATACGCAATAAATCCACCAATATTGTGTTTTCTTGGATGATATTGAATGCGTTGTATTGAAATTGACATATGCTGTTTTGTAATTGACCTCGTTTATAAGAACTAGGTTAGACAACAATTATGTTCTTTATTCTAGCTAGTTTCAGAATTTACATATTTACTCTTTTTTTTTCTTTTAGTTGATTGAATCATATAAATCACTGCCATGAATGTATTCTCGTCTGCTAATATTGTGGTTTTCTTGGGTGACCTGCAGATATACTATGAATGAGACTTAGATATAAAACGTACAGTACGGCTCATAGTTCCAAGTTAGGTGGGAGTCTGTTTC